>NW_026777548.1:0-228305 GCF_028023285.1 Balaenoptera ricei
CCCCAAATAGCCAAAGAAACCCTGAAAAAAGAGAACGGGCTGGAGGCATCTCCCTCCCTGACGTCACACTCTGCTCAGAAGCTACAGTCACCAAAACAGTGTGGAACTGGCTCAAAACGGGCGCAGGGACCAGAGGAACAGGACAGAGAGACCAGAATTCAACCCACACGGACGGGGTCGGTGAATTTATGACACAGGGACCAAGGGCACACCAAGGAGCACGACACTCCCCACGATAAATGGTGCTGGGAAAACTGGACGCCCCATAACTCACGCTGGCTACCCTGCACACAAACCTGACCAAACACCCAGCTTTCCACGCCAAGCCCTCCCTCGCTCACACGAAGACGGACCCCCTCAACGGTCAGTCGCCCACAGGAAGCTTCTCCCCACTTTTCCTCACCGTCTCTTCACCTTTTCCTCAGGCATCACCTGGGTCCTCAGGAAACCTAGTTCCCCAGTCAGCGTGGACGCAGCCCCATTTTGTCCTGAAGCCGAAACCCCAGCGAGTCCTAAGGAGACGGAGACCGAGCTCCTCTCAGCAGAGACGCTGAGCCGGGCGTCCTACCCGAAGGCCCCCGCCCCCGCCCCCGCGCCTGAGGCGGCTCAACTCCTCTCAGCTGCCCTCACAATGGAGTTCCATGGAACGAGCATGCGCTGTGGGTCAGAGAGGCGAACTCGGCGCCACCCTGTGGTCAGTGCAGGAAGTGCAGGCCGCGCCTCCCTCACAGGTCACTGGAGGCAGCGTGCCCTACTGACAGGACTGCTGAATCCATTAAACTGGAAATTCAAACGAAAATGGAGTCTCTATCCCAAAAGTTTTCTAAAAGTAGTTAAGGAACAATTAATTGGAAACCATTTGGAAGGAAGTGAATGTAGATGCAAACTTTACAACTTATACCAAATTCACTCAAAGTTATTCAGAGGCAAATTTTATTTTAGTTTATAATTTATGTTTGGCTGCGTTGGGTCTTCGTTGCTGCATGTGGGCTTTCTCTAGTTGCGTCGAGCGGGGCTACTCTTCGTTGCGGTGCACGGGCTTCTCATTGCGGTGGCTTCTCTTGTGAGCGAGCACGGGCTCTAGGCGCGCAGGCTTCAGTAGTTGTGCCGCGCAGGCTTGGTTGCTCTGCGGCATGTGGGATCTTCCCGGACCAGGGCTCGAGCCCGTGTCCCCTGCATTGGCAGGCGGACTCTTAACCACTGCGTCACCAGGGAAGTCCCCACAGACAAACTTTAAATACAAAACTATTCAAGGGGCTCCCCTGGTGGCGCAGTGGTTGAGAATCTGCCTGCTAATGCAGGGGACACGGGTTCGAGCCCTGGTCTGGGAAGATCCCACATGCCGCGGAGCAACCAGGCCCGTGAGCCACAACTCCTGAACCTGCGCGTCTGGAGCCTGTGCTCCGCAACAAGACAGGCCGCGATAGTGAGAGGCCCGCGCACCGCCATGAAGAGTGGCCCCCGCTTGCCACAACTAGAGAAAGCCTTCGCACAGAAACGAAGACCCAACACAGCCAAAAATAAATAAATTATTTAATCAATTAAAAAGAAAAGCTGTCTCTCAAATTTAACTTCCAGAATATATTCAGGAAAAACGCATACGCCCTTTTTGGCCAACCAAAGAAGCGGGCAATGCAAATCAACACTACAAAGAGGTATCACTTCGAGTCAGAAAAAAGGACCATCCTCACAAAGGGTAAAAACCAGATATGCAGGACAAGGAGAGGAGAAAAGGGAGCCTCGTTACGCTGAAGGGGGGAATGTAAATTGCCAACGGCCACTCTGGAGAAGTGTGCTGTGTTTCCTAAAACATCTAAAAAACAGAGCTACAAAGCATAGGGCGCTTCCACTCATGGGCCTATATGTTGGAAAATCCAAAAATCCACCGGACGCAGGCACCCCGTTTACTGCTGCTATGTTTACAACAGCCTCGACTTGGGTACAACTTCATAGTCCTTGGAAGGAAAAAATGGTGAAAGAAAATTTGATACTTAAGCACAACGGAATATTACTCAGCCCTGAAATCAATGAAATGAGGCCAGTTGCAGCAACTCAGGGGGACTTATGTATGGTCATTGAGAGTGAAATCAGTTAGACAGCAAGAGAAACTTATCATATCACTTATAAAGGGAATCTAAAAATCGCCAACCGTGAACTGAATTACAAACAGAACACCATCACACATTTACAAAACACACTTACGGCTGCTTAAGGGGAAAAGTGTGGTGCGGTGATGCATAAACCAGGAGGTTGAAATTGGCACAGATACCGTTCCATACGCCAATAATGTAATCGCCAAGACATACTCATGGTTCAAGGAACTGGACTCAGCACACTCTATTCACAGAAAAAACATATACCTGACTACTAGAAACTAGAAAAGAATTTATTGATGTCTCTCTGTAAGTGACTCAAGTGGATGTACAGCACCAAGAAACACAACATTGCAAATCAGCTCCAGCCCATTATAAAAATTAATTATAAAAAGAGAAAGACAGTGAGAGAGAGAGGAATTCTTACAAAATTCAATCAGGGGCTGTGAGGCAATTGGACTGACCACATCTACACTCACAGCTGAATGGGACATAAGGCTGGACACCCTAACCCTAAACCCTAACCCTAACCCAACCCTAACCCTACCTTAACCCTAACCCTAACCCAACACTAACCCTAACCCTGAACCTAAACCCTAACCCTAACCCCTAACCCTAACCCAACCCTAAGCCTAACCCTAACCCCTAGCCCTAGCCCTAGCCCTAACCCTGACCCTAACCCCTAACCCTTAACCCCTAACCCCTAACCCTAACCAAGTTCACAAGTAAACTTCTCGCCCACCTGGAGAGAGTGATTTCATTTGAAAGAGTAAAGACACAATCAGCTCAGTAATTGGCCACGGGGGCTGGAGGGGCCAAGGTTAACCTGAGCTGGAGGAACGTGGGTGCCTGCCTGGATGCTCAGAGGCCAAGGGCTGTTCTGAGACCTGCTTGGACACCCGTGCAGATGGAACAAAGGATCCGCCCAGTCCCAAGAGGGCCCCACCGGCCCTCACGAACGCAACACCAGACTTCCCAGGTGGCGCAGTGGTTAAGAATCCACCTGCCAATGCAGGAGACACGGGTTTGAGCCCTGGTCAGGGAAGATCCCACATGCTGTGGAGCAACTAAGCCCGTGCACCACAACTACTGAGCCTGCGCTCTAGAACCCGCGAGCCCCAACTGCTGAAGCCCACGCGCTTAGAGCCTGTGCTCTGCAACAAGAGAAGCCACCGCAATGAGAAGCCCCCACTCGCCGCAACTAGAGAAAGCCTCCGGGCAGCAATGCAGACCCAACACAGCCCAAAATTCATTAATTAATTAATTAATTAAGAAAAAAAAAAAAAGGCAGCACCTGGGGGCTGGCAGACTGATGCACCAAGTCTTACATCACGTCTACTTAGTATCCTGCATGTCAGGGCCATGCTGGACCTGGGGCTGCCCAGACAGAGTGGGGCCTGCATCACCCTTCCCAGGAGGGAGGGTGGAGGGAAACCCTGCATGACCTCTGAGGCCCTAAGAACCCTTGACTAAGGCTGAGCTCAATTTGAAACAGTGGGTGACCAGAGCGGACATTTCATTCATCTATCAATGAGAATCCAGCACTGGAGGAGCAGAAAACAATGGCCTCGCTCAACCTTGACGCTAATCCTGACATGGACCCTAACCCTAAACTCTGATCCTGACCCTAAGCCCTGACCTAACCTTAGCCTAACCCGTACCCTAAACCTGTACCTTACCCTAACCCATGCTCTACCCGTATCCTACCTGTACCCCAATTCTAACCCATACCCTAACACCCACTCTAACACAGAACCCTAACACCCTGAGACCAAAACCATAAACCTTAACCAATAAGCAAAACCATAACCATAACCAAACCATAAAATATAGTCATTAACCATACCCATAAATAACTCATTAACCATAAAACTTAAACCATAACAGCAACCATAAACCATACACAGCCCCAACCCTCACACCAGCCCCAGCCCTAATGCTAACCCTCCAAACCACTTACACCAAGCCAAGTCTAATCAGATTATACAACTACATCTTGAAAAAGAAAACTGGGGAATTCTCTGGTGGCCCAGTGGTTAGGACTCTGTGCTTTCACTGCCAAGGGCTCGGGTTCGATCCCTGACTGGGGAACTAAGATCCCACAAGCCATGGGACGTGGCCAAAATAAATAAATAAGTAAAATGAAATAAAACCACTATTTTAAAAAAGATTTTAAAAATAAAGGAAAAAAACAAGAAAACTACCCCAGTACAACTTATAAATAGGAATGTAAAAATCTATCACACAATAATAGCAACATGAAACCAACAGAACTTTAAATGGATAATGCCATAAGCAAGTATCTCTACACCAGGAATTTCAGGTTGCTCAACATATGAAAAGTAAGCAATGTATTCAACCACAATAATGGTGTGAAGTAAAAACACATAATCATATCAATTAATGCAAAACATCTACAATGAAAATCCAGTGTTATTTCATGAAAAACACTCAAGAAAGCAGGAATAAAAGGAAATTTGTTCAATATGGAAAAGAGTAGTACAAAAAGCCACAGCAAACATCATGCTCAACGTTAAAGACTGAAAGATTTACTCCTGAAATCAGGAACAGGGCCAGGAAGCTGGCCTTCATCACCGTTACTCAATAGTGTACTGGAAGTTCTACCCAGAATCTTGAGGAAAGAAAGAAAAGGCATCCATGGGTGAATGGAAAAATTAAAACCGTGTCTCTTCACAGAACATAGGTCACATCATCTTATATATAAAACTACCTATAATCAGCAAAGAAATTATTTGAGCTAATCAACTAATTAATAAGCAGTGTTACAGAACAAAACATCAATTCATGAAAATCTATCTTATATGCATACGCTGGCAAAAAATAATCTGAAAAAGAATTTATGAGAACAATTCCATTTTTAATAATGTCAACATCAATATTTAGGAGTATGTTTAATCAAGGTACAAGACTTGTTTTTATGTATGTAAAGTTGTATGTTTGAAATTACTGGAAAGTCAATTACTTTTCAAAACATCATGTCTGTCAACAGCATGCCAGAAAAGCAGAGAAAACATCAAACTTCCATATAGAAGCCAAGCCCTACCCAGATCCAGTTCACCCAAAGTCCACATGTCATTTAGAGGCACTGTGGGAAGGTTATATTAGGAGCCGCCGTGTTCCGTGTTGTGGACGACCTGGATATGGTAGAAACAGTGGGATTTTTGAATTCCAATTTTCCACTTCATTCCACAAAAAAACTATTAGAACTAATAAATCAATTCAGTAAAGTTGCAAAATCAATACACAGAAATCAGTTGCCTTTCTAAACACTAATAATGAACCATCAGAAAGAGAAAGAAAGCAACCCTATTTACAACTGCATCAAAAAGAACAAAATACCTGGGAATAAAGTCAACCAAGGAGGTGAAAGACCTGCACACTGAAAACTTGAAGACATTGATGAAGACATTGAAAGACACACCAATAAATGGAAAGATATCCTGTTCTCATGAAATGGAACAATTAATATTGTTAAAATATCCATGCTACCCGAAGCAGTGGACACAGGGAATGCAATCCCTCCCAAAATTCCATGGTATTTCCCCCCAAAATAGAGCAAATCCTCCTAATATCTGTGGGGAACCACAAAGGACCCCAAATAGCCAAAGAAACCCTGAAAAAAGAGAACGGGCTGGAGGCATCTCCCTCCCTGACGTCACACTCTGCTCAGAAGCTACAGTCACCAAAACAGTGTGGAACTGGCTCAAAACGGGCGCAGGGACCAGAGGAACAGGACAGAGAGACCAGAATTCAACCCACACGGACGGGGTCGGTGAATTTATGACACAGGGACCAAGGGCACACCAAGGAGCACGACACTCCCCACGATAAATGGTGCTGGGAAAACTGGACGCCCCATAACTCACGCTGGCTACCCTGCACACAAACCTGACCAAACACCCAGCTTTCCACGCCAAGCCCTCCCTCGCTCACACGAAGACGGACCCCCTCAACGGTCAGTCGCCCACAGGAAGCTTCTCCCCACTTTTCCTCACCGTCTCTTCACCTTTTCCTCAGGCATCACCTGGGTCCTCAGGAAACCTAGTTCCCCAGTCAGCGTGGACGCAGCCCCATTTTGTCCTGAAGCCGAAACCCCAGCGAGTCCTGAGGAGACGGAGACCGAGCTCCTCTCAGCAGAGACGCTGAGCCGGGCGTCCTACCCGAAGGCCCCCGCCCCCGCCCCCGCCCCCGCCCCCGCGCCTGAGGCGGCTCAACTCCTCTCAGCTGCCCTCACAATGGAGTTCCATGGAAGGAGCATGCGCTGTGGGTCAGAGAGGCGAACTCGGCGCCACCCTGTGGTCAGTGCAGAAAGTGCAGGCCGCGCCTCCCTCACAGGTCACTGGAGGCAGCGTGCCCTACTGACAGGACTGCTGAATCCATTAAACTGGAAATTCAAACGAAAATGGAGTCTCTATCCCAAAAGTTTTCTAAAAGTAGTTAAGGAACAATTAATTGGAAACCATTTGGAAGGAAGTGAATGTAGATGCAAACTTTACAACTTATACCAAATTCACTCAAAGTTATTCAGAGGCAAATTTTATTTTAGTTTATAATTTATGTTTGGCTGCGTTGGGTCTTCGTTGCTGCATGTGGGCTTTCTCTAGTTGCGTCGAGCGGGGCTACTCTTCGTTGCGGTGCACGGGCTTCTCATTGCGGTGGCTTCTCTTGTGAGCGAGCACGGGCTCTAGGCGCGCAGGCTTCAGTAGTTGTGCCGCGCAGGCTTGGTTGCTCTGCGGCATGTGGGATCTTCCCGGACCAGGGCTCGAGCCCGTGTCCCCTGCATTGGCAGGCGGACTCTTAACCACTGCGTCACCAGGGAAGTCCCCACAGACAAACTTTAAATACAAAACTATTCAAGGGGCTCCCCTGGTGGCGCAGTGGTTGAGAATCTGCCTGCTAATGCAGGGGACACGGGTTCGAGCCCTGGTCTGGGAAGATCCCACATGCCGCGGAGCAACCAGGCCCGTGAGCCACAACTCCTGAACCTGCGCGTCTGGAGCCTGTGCTCCGCAACAAGACAGGCCGCGATAGTGAGAGGCCCGCGCACCGCCATGAAGAGTGGCCCCCGCTTGCCACAACTAGAGAAAGCCTTCGCACAGAAACGAAGACCCAACACAGCCAAAAATAAATAAATTATTTAATCAATTAAAAAGAAAAGCTGTCTCTCAAATTTAACTTCCAGAATATATTCAGGAAAAACGCATACGCCCTTTTTGGCCAACCAAAGAAGCGGGCAATGCAAATCAACACTACAAAGAGGTATCACTTCGAGTCAGAAAAAAGGACCATCCTCACAAAGGGTAAAAACCAGATATGCAGGACAAGGAGAGGAGAAAAGGGAGCCTCGTTACGCTGAAGGGGGGAATGTAAATTGCCAACGGCCACTCTGGAGAAGTGTGCTGTGTTTCCTAAAACATCTAAAAAACAGAGCTACAAAGCATAGGGCGCTTCCACTCATGGGCCTATATGTTGGAAAATCCAAAAATCCACCGGACGCAGGCACCCCGTTTACTGCTGCTATGTTTACAACAGCCTCGACTTGGGTACAACTTCATAGTCCTTGGAAGGAAAAAATGGTGAAAGAAAATTTGATACTTAAGCACAACGGAATATTACTCAGCCCTGAAATCAATGAAATGAGGCCAGTTGCAGCAACTCAGGGGGACTTATGTATGGTCATTGAGAGTGAAATCAGTTAGACAGCAAGAGAAACTTATCATATCACTTATAAAGGGAATCTAAAAATCGCCAACCGTGAACTGAATTACAAACAGAACACCATCACACATTTACAAAACACACTTACGGCTGCTTAAGGGGAAAAGTGTGGTGCGGTGATGCATAAACCAGGAGGTTGAAATTGGCACAGATACCGTTCCATACGCCAATAATGTAATCGCCAAGACATACTCATGGTTCAAGGAACTGGACTCAGCACACTCTATTCACAGAAAAAACATATACCTGACTACTAGAAACTAGAAAAGAATTTATTGATGTCTCTCTGTAAGTGACTCAAGTGGATGTACAGCACCAAGAAACACAACATTGCAAATCAGCTCCAGCCCATTATAAAAATTAATTATAAAAAGAGAAAGACAGTGAGAGAGAGAGGAATTCTTACAAAATTCAATCAGGGGCTGTGAGGCAACTGGACTGACCACATCTACACTCACAGCTGAATGGGACGTAAGGCTGGACACCCTAACCCTAAACCCTAACCCTAACCCAACCCTAACCCTACCTTAACCCTAACCCTAACCCCACACTAACCCTAACCCTAAACCTAAACCCTAACCCTAACCCCTAACCCTAACCCAACCCTAAGCCTAACCCTAACCCCTAGCCCTAGCCCTAGCCCTAACCCTGACCCTAACCCCTAACCCTTAACCCCTAACCCCTAACCCTAACCAAGTTCACAAGTAAACTTCTCGCCCACCTGGAGAGAGTGATTTCATTTGAAAGAGTAAAGACACAATCAGCTCAGTAATTGGCCACGGGGGCTGGAGGGGCCAAGGTTAACCTGAGCTGGAGGAACGTGGGTGCCTGCCTGGATGCTCAGAGGCCAAGGGCTGTTCTGAGACCTGCTTGGACACCCGTGCAGATGGAACAAAGGATCCGCCCAGTCCCAAGAGGGCCCCACCGGCCCTCACGAACGCAACACCAGACTTCCCAGGTGGCGCAGTGGTTAAGAATCCACCTGCCAATGCAGGAGACACGGGTTTGAGCCCTGGTCAGGGAAGATCCCACATGCTGTGGAGCAACTAAGCCCGTGCACCACAACTACTGAGCCTGCGCTCTAGAACCCGCGAGCCACAACTGCTGAAGCCCACGCGCTTAGAGCCTGTGCTCTGCAACAAGAGAAGCCACCGCAATGAGAAGCCCCCACTCGCCGCAACTAGAGAAAGCCTCCGGGCAGCAATGCAGACCCAACACAGCCCAAAATTCATTAATTAATTAATTAATTAAGAAAAAAAAAAAAAGGCAGCACCTGGGGGCTGGCAGACTGATGCACCAAGTCTTACATCACGTCTACTTAGTATCCTGCATGTCAGGGCCATGCTGGACCTGGGGCTGCCCAGACAGAGTGGGGCCTGCATCACCCTTCCCAGGAGGGAGGGTGGAGGGAAACCCTGCATGACCTCTGAGGCCCTAAGAACCCTTGACTAAGGCTGAGCTCAATTTGAAACAGTGGGTGACCAGAGCGGACATTTCATTCATCTATCAATGAGAATCCAGCACTGGAGGAGCAGAAAACAATGGCCTCGCTCAACCTTGACGCTAATCCTGACATGGACCCTAACCCTAAACTCTGATCCTGACCCTAAGCCCTGACCTAACCTTAGCCTAACCCGTACCCTAAACCTGTACCTTACCCTAACCCATGCTCTACCCGTATCCTACCTGTACCCCAATTCTAACCCATACCCTAACACCCACTCTAACACAGAACCCTAACACCCTGAGACCAAAACCATAAACCTTAACCAATAAGCAAAACCATAACCATAACCAAACCATAAAATATAGTCATTAACCATACCCATAAATAACTCATTAACCATAAAACTTAAACCATAACAGCAACCATAAACCATACACAGCCCCAACCCTCACACCAGCCCCAGCCCTAATGCTAACCCTCCAAACCACTTACACCAAGCCAAGTCTAATCAGATTATACAACTACATCTTGAAAAAGAAAACTGGGGAATTCTCTGGTGGCCCAGTGGTTAGGACTCTGTGCTTTCACTGCCAAGGGCTCGGGTTCGATCCCTGACTGGGGAACTAAGATCCCACAAGCCATGGGACGTGGCCAAAATAAATAAATAAGTAAAATGAAATAAAACCACTATTTTAAAAAAGATTTTAAAAATAAAGGAAAAAAACAAGAAAACTACCCCAGTACAACTTATAAATAGGAATGTAAAAATCTATCACACAATAATAGCAACATGAAACCAACAGAACTTTAAATGGATAATGCCATAAGCAAGTATCTCTACACCAGGAATTTCAGGTTGCTCAACATATGAAAAGTAAGCAATGTATTCAACCACAATAATGGTGTGAAGTAAAAACACATAATCATATCAATTAATGCAAAACATCTACAATGAAAATCCAGTGTTATTTCATGAAAAACACTCAAGAAAGCAGGAATAAAAGGAAATTTGTTCAATATGGAAAAGAGTAGTACAAAAAGCCACAGCAAACATCATGCTCAACGTTAAAGACTGAAAGATTTACTCCTGAAATCAGGAACAGGGCCAGGAAGCTGGCCTTCATCACCGTTACTCAATAGTGTACTGGAAGTTCTACCCAGAATCTTGAGGAAAGAAAGAAAAGGCATCCATGGGTGAATGGAAAAATTAAAACCGTGTCTCTTCACAGAACATAGGTCACATCATCTTATATATAAAACTACCTATAATCAGCAAAGAAATTATTTGAGCTAATCAACTAATTAATAAGCAGTGTTACAGAACAAAACATCAATTCATGAAAATCTATCTTATATGCATACGCTGGCAAAAAATAATCTGAAAAAGAATTTATGAGAACAATTCCATTTTTAATAATGTCAACATCAATATTTAGGAGTATGTTTAATCAAGGTACAAGACTTGTTTTTATGTATGTAAAGTTGTATGTTTGAAATTACTGGAAAG
Organism: Balaenoptera ricei; assembly: GCF_028023285.1. NCBI lineage: Eukaryota > Metazoa > Chordata > Mammalia > Artiodactyla > Balaenopteridae > Balaenoptera > Balaenoptera ricei. The sequence goes on from NW_026777548.1 coordinate 10,787, forward strand.
TCAATTACTTTTCAAAACATCATGTCTGTCAACAGCATGCCAGAAAAGCAGAGAAAACATCAAACTTCCATATAGAAGCCAAGCCTTACCCAGATCCAGTTCACCCAAAGTCCACATGTCATTTAGAGGCACTGTGGGAAGGTTATATTAGGAGCCGCCGTGTTCCGTGTTGTGGACGACCTGGATATGGTAGAAACAGTGGGATTTTTGAATTCCAATTTTCCACTTCATTCCACAAAAAAACTATTAGAACTAATAAATCAATTCAGTAAAGTTGCAAAATCAATACACAGAAATCAGTTGCCTTTCTAAACACTAATAATGAACCATCAGAAAGAGAAAGAAAGCAACCCTATTTACAACTGCATCAAAAAGAACAAAATACCTGGGAATAAAGTCAACCAAGGAGGTGAAAGACCTGCACACTGAAAACTTGAAGACATTGATGAAGACATTGAAAGACACACCAATAAATGGAAAGATATCCTGTTCTCATGGAATGGAACAATTAATATTGTTAAAATATCCATGCTACCCGAAGCAGTGGACACAGGGAATGCAATCCCTCCCAAAATTCCACGGTATTTCCCCCCAAAATAGAGCAAATCCTCCTAATATCTGTGGGGAACCACAAAGGACCCCAAATAGCCAAAGAAACCCTGAAAAAAGAGAACGGGCTGGAGGCATCTCCCTCCCTGACGTCACACTCTGCTCAGAAGCTACAGTCACCAAAACAGTGTGGAACTGGCTCAAAACGGGCGCAGGGACCAGAGGAACAGGACAGAGAGACCAGAATTCAACCCACACGGACGGGGTCGGTGAATTTATGACACAGGGACCAAGGGCACACCAAGGAGCACGACACTCCCCACGATAAATGGTGCTGGGAAAACTGGACGCCCCATAACTCACGCTGGCTACCCTGCACACAAACCTGACCCAAACACCCAGCTTTCCACGCCAAGCCCTCCCTCGCTCACACGAAGACGGACCCCCTCAACGGTCAGTCGCCCACAGGAAGCTTCTCCCCACTTTTCCTCACCGTCTCTTCACCTTTTCCTCAGGCATCACCTGGGTCCTCAGGAAACCTAGTTCCCCAGTCAGCGTGGACGCAGCCCCATTTTGTCCTGAAGCCGAAACCCCAGCGAGTCCTAAGGAGACGGAGACCGAGCTCCTCTCAGCAGAGACGCTGAGCCGGGCGTCCTACCCGAAGGCCCCCGCCCCCGCCCCCGCCCCCGCCCCCGCGCCTGAGGCGGCTCAACTCCTCTCAGCTGCCCTCACAATGGAGTTCCATGGAACGAGCATGCGCTGTGGGTCAGAGAGGCGAACTCGGCGCCACCCTGTGGTCAGTGCAGGAAGTGCAGGCCGCGCCTCCCTCACAGGTCACTGGGGGCAGCGTGCCCTACTGACAGGACTGCTGAATCCATTAAACTGGAAATTCAAACGAAAATGGAGTCTCTATCCCAAAAGTTTTCTAAAAGTAGTTAAGGAACAATTAATTGGAAACCATTTGGAAGGAAGTGAATGTAGATGCAAACTTTACAACTTATACCAAATTCACTCAAAGTTATTCAGAGGCAAATTTTATTTTAGTTTATAATTTATGTTTGGCTGCGTTGGGTCTTCGTTGCTGCATGTGGGCTTTCTCTAGTTGCGTCGAGCGGGGCTACTCTTCGTTGCGGTGCACGGGCTTCTCATTGCGGTGGCTTCTCTTGTGAGCGAGCACGGGCTCTAGGCGCGCAGGCTTCAGTAGTTGTGCCGCGCAGGCTTGGTTGCTCTGCGGCATGTGGGATCTTCCCGGACCAGGGCTCGAGCCCGTGTCCCCTGCATTGGCAGGCGGACTCTTAACCACTGCGTCACCAGGGAAGTCCCCACAGACAAACTTTAAATACAAAACTATTCAAGGGGCTCCCCTGGTGGCGCAGTGGTTGAAAATCTGCCTGCTAATGCAGGGGACACGGGTTCGAGCCCTGGTCTGGGAAGATCCCACATGCCGCGGAGCAACCAGGCCCGTGAGCCACAACTCCTGAACCTGCGCGTCTGGAGCCTGTGCTCCGCAACAAGACAGGCCGCGATAGTGAGAGGCCCGCGCACCGCCATGAAGAGTGGCCCCCGCTTGCCACAACTAGAGAAAGCCTTCGCACAGAAACGAAGACCCAACACAGCCAAAAATAAATAAATTATTTAATCAATTAAAAAGAAAAGCTGTCTCTCAAATTTAACTTCCAGAATATATTCAGGAAAAACGCATACGCCCTTTTTGGCCAACCAAAGAAGCGGGCAATGCAAATCAACACTACAAAGAGGTATCACTTCGAGTCAGAAAAAAGGACCATCCTCACAAAGGGTAAAAACCAGATATGCAGGACAAGGAGAGGAGAAAAGGGAGCCTCGGTACGCTGAAGGGGGGAATGTAAATTGCCAACGGCCACTCTGGAGAAGTGTGCTGTGTTTCCTAAAACATCTAAAAAACAGAGCTACAAAGCATAGGGCGCTTCCACTCATGGGCCTATATGTTGGAAAATCCAAAAATCCACCGGACGCAGGCACCCCGTTTACTGCTGCTATGTTTACAACAGCCTCGACTTGGGTACAACTTCATAGTCCTTGGAAGGAAAAAATGGTGAAAGAAAATTTGATACTTAAGCACAACGGAATATTACTCAGCCCTGAAATCAATGAAATGAGGCCAGTTGCAGCAACTCAGGGGGACTTATGTATGGTCATTGAGAGTGAAATCAGTTAGACAGCAAGAGAAACTTATCATATCACTTATAAAGGGAATCTAAAAATCGCCAACCGTGAACTGAATTACAAACAGAACACCATCACACATTTACAAAACACACTTACGGCTGCTTAAGGGGAAAAGTGTGGTGCGGTGATGCATAAACCAGGAGGTTGAAATTGGCACAGATACCGTTCCATACGCCAATAATGTAATCGCCAAGACATACTCATGGTTCAAGGAACTGGACTCAGCACACTCTATTCACAGAAAAAACATATACCTGACTACTAGAAACTAGAAAAGAATTTATTGATGTCTCTCTGTAAGTGACTCAAGTGGATGTACAGCACCAAGAAACACAACATTGCAAATCAGCTCCAGCCCATTATAAAAATTAATTATAAAAAGAGAAAGACAGTGAGAGAGAGAGGAATTCTTACAAAATTCAATCAGGGGCTGTGAGGCAACTGGACTGACCACATCTACACTCACAGCTGAATGGGACGTAAGGCTGGACACCCTAACCCTAAACCCTAACCCTAACCCAACCCTAACCCTACCTTAACCCTAACCCTAACCCCACACTAACCCTAACCCTAAACCTAAACCCTAACCCTAACCCCTAACCCTAACCCAACCCTAAGCCTAACCCTAACCCCTAGCCCTAGCCCTAGCCCTAACCCTGACCCTAACCCCTAACCCTTAACCCCTAACCCCTAACCCTAACCAAGTTCACAAGTAAACTTCTCGCCCACCTGGAGAGAGTGATTTCATTTGAAAGAGTAAAGACACAATCAGCTCAGTAATTGGCCACGGGGGCTGGAGGGGCCAAGGTTAACCTGAGCTGGAGGAACGTGGGTGCCTGCCTGGATGCTCAGAGGCCAAGGGCTGTTCTGAGACCTGCTTGGACACCCGTGCAGATGGAACAAAGGATCCGCCCAGTCCCAAGAGGGCCCCACCGGCCCTCACGAACGCAACACCAGACTTCCCAGGTGGCGCAGTGGTTAAGAATCCACCTGCCAATGCAGGAGACACGGGTTTGAGCCCTGGTCAGGGAAGATCCCACATGCTGTGGAGCAACTAAGCCCGTGCACCACAACTACTGAGCCTGCGCTCTAGAACCCGCGAGCCACAACTGCTGAAGCCCACGCGCTTAGAGCCTGTGCTCTGCAACAAGAGAAGCCACCGCAATGAGAAGCCCCCACTCGCCGCAACTAGAGAAAGCCTCCGGGCAGCAATGCAGACCCAACACAGCCCAAAATTCATTAATTAATTAATTAATTAAGAAAAAAAAAAAAAGGCAGCACCTGGGGGCTGGCAGACTGATGCACCAAGTCTTACATCACGTCTACTTAGTATCCTGCATGTCAGGGCCATGCTGGACCTGGGGCTGCCCAGACAGAGTGGGGCCTGCATCACCCTTCCCAGGAGGGAGGGTGGAGGGAAACCCTGCATGACCTCTGAGGCCCTAAGAACCCTTGACTAAGGCTGAGCTCAATTTGAAACAGTGGGTGACCAGAGCGGACATTTCATTCATCTATCAATGAGAATCCAGCACTGGAGGAGCAGAAAACAATGGCCTCGCTCAACCTTGACGCTAATCCTGACATGGACCCTAACCCTAAACTCTGATCCTGACCCTAAGCCCTGACCTAACCTTAGCCTAACCCGTACCCTAAACCTGTACCTTACCCTAACCCATGCTCTACCCGTATCCTACCTGTACCCCAATTCTAACCCATACCCTAACACCCACTCTAACACAGAACCCTAACACCCTGAGACCAAAACCATAAACCTTAACCAATAAGCAAAACCATAACCATAACCAAACCATAAAATATAGTCATTAACCATACCCATAAATAACTCATTAACCATAAAACTTAAACCATAACAGCAACCATAAACCATACACAGCCCCAACCCTCACACCAGCCCCAGCCCTAATGCTAACCCTCCAAACCACTTACACCAAGCCAAGTCTAATCAGATTATACAACTACATCTTGAAAAAGAAAACTGGGGAATTCTCTGGTGGCCCAGTGGTTAGGACTCTGTGCTTTCACTGCCAAGGGCTCGGGTTCGATCCCTGACTGGGGAACTAAGATCCCACAAGCCATGGGACGTGGCCAAAATAAATAAATAAGTAAAATGAAATAAAACCACTATTTTAAAAAAGATTTTAAAAATAAAGGAAAAAAACAAGAAAACTACCCCAGTACAACTTATAAATAGGAATGTAAAAATCTATCACACAATAATAGCAACATGAAACCAACAGAACTTTAAATGGATAATGCCATAAGCAAGTATCTCTACACCAGGAATTTCAGGTTGCTCAACATATGAAAAGTAAGCAATGTATTCAACCACAATAATGGTGTGAAGTAAAAACACATAATCATATCAATTAATGCAAAACATCTACAATGAAAATCCAGTGTTATTTCATGAAAAACACTCAAGAAAGCAGGAATAAAAGGAAATTTGTTCAATATGGAAAAGAGTAGTACAAAAAGCCACAGCAAACATCATGCTCAACGTTAAAGACTGAAAGATTTACTCCTGAAATCAGGAACAGGGCCAGGAAGCTGGCCTTCATCACCGTTACTCAATAGTGTACTGGAAGTTCTACCCAGAATCTTGAGGAAAGAAAGAAAAGGCATCCATGGGTGAATGGAAAAATTAAAACCGTGTCTCTTCACAGAACATAGGTCACATCATCTTATATATAAAACTACCTATAATCAGCAAAGAAATTATTTGAGCTAATCAACTAATTAATAAGCAGTGTTACAGAACAAAACATCAATTCATGAAAATCTATCTTATATGCATACGCTGGCAAAAAATAATCTGAAAAAGAATTTATGAGAACAATTCCATTTTTAATAATGTCAACATCAATATTTAGGAGTATGTTTAATCAAGGTACAAGACTTGTTTTTATGTATGTAAAGTTGTATGTTTGAAATTACTGGAAAGTCAATTACTTTTCAAAACATCATGTCTGTCAACAGCATGCCAGAAAAGCAGAGAAAACATCAAACTTCCATATAGAAGCCAAGCCTTACCCAGATCCAGTTCACCCAAAGTCCACATGTCATTTAGAGGCACCGTGGGAAGGTTATATTAGGAGCCGCCGTGTTCCGTGTTGTGGACGACCTGGATATGGTAGAAACAGTGGGATTTTTGAATTCCAATTTTCCACTTCATTCCACAAAAAAACTATTAGAACTAATAAATCAATTCAGTAAAGTTGCAAAATCAATACACAGAAATCAGTTGCCTTTCTAAACACTAATAATGAACCATCAGAAAGAGAAAGAAAGCAACCCTATTTACAACTGCATCAAAAAGAACAAAATACCTGGGAATAAAGTCAACCAAGGAGGTGAAAGACCTGCACCCTGAAAACTTGAAGACATTGATGAAGACATTGAAAGACACACCAATAAATGGAAAGATATCCTGTTCTCATGGAATGGAACAATTAATATTGTTAAAATATCCATGCTACCCGAAGCAGTGGACACAGGGAATGCAATCCCTCCCAAAATTCCACGGTATTTCCCCCCAAAATAGAGCAAATCCTCCTAATATCTGTGGGGAACCACAAAGGACCCCAAATAGCCAAAGAAACCCTGAAAAAAGAGAACGGGCTGGAGGCATCTCCCTCCCTGACGTCACACTCTGCTCAGAAGCTACAGTCACCAAAACAGTGTGGAACTGGCTCAAAACGGGCGCAGGGACCAGAGGAACAGGACAGAGAGACCAGAATTCAACCCACACGGACGGGGTCGGTGAATTTATGACACAGGGACCAAGGGCACACCAAGGAGCACGACACTCCCCACGATAAATGGTGCTGGGAAAACTGGACGCCCCATAACTCACGCTGGCTACCCTGCACACAAACCTGACCCAAACAGCCAGCTTTCCACGCCAAGCCCTCCCTCGCTCACACGAAGACGGACCCCCTCAACGGTCAGTCGCCCACAGGAAGCTTCTCCCCACTTTTCCTCACCGTCTCTTCACCTTTTCCTCAGGCATCACCTGGGTCCTCAGGAAACCTAGTTCCCCAGTCAGCGTGGACGCAGCCCCATTTTGTCCTGAAGCCGAAACCCCAGCGAGTCCTAAGGAGACGGAGACCGAGCTCCTCTCAGCAGAGACGCTGAGCCGGGCGTCCTACCCGAAGGCCCCCGCCCCCGCCCCCGCGCCTGAGGCGGCTCAACTCCTCTCAGCTGCCCTCACAATGGAGTTCCATGGAACGAGCATGCGCTGTGGGTCAGAGAGGCGAACTCGGCGCCACCCTGTGGTCAGTGCAGGAAGTGCAGGCCGCGCCTCCCTCACAGGTCACTGGGGGCAGCGTGCCCTACTGACAGGACTGCTGAATCCATTAAACTGGAAATTCAAACGAAAATGGAGTCTCTATCCCAAAAGTTTTCTAAAAGTAGTTAAGGAACAATTAATTGGAAACCATTTGGAAGGAAGTGAATGTAGATGCAAACTTTACAACTTATACCAAATTCACTCAAAGTTATTCAGAGGCAAATTTTATTTTAGTTTATAATTTATGTTTGGCTGCGTTGGGTCTTCGTTGCTGCATGTGGGCTTTCTCTAGTTGCGTCGAGCGGGGCTACTCTTCGTTGCGGTGCACGGGCTTCTCATTGCGGTGGCTTCTCTTGTGAGCGAGCACGGGCTCTAGGCGCGCAGGCTTCAGTAGTTGTGCCGCGCAGGCTTGGTTGCTCTGCGGCATGTGGGATCTTCCCGGACCAGGGCTCGAGCCCGTGTCCCCTGCATTGGCAGGCGGACTCTTAACCACTGCGTCACCAGGGAAGTCCCCACAGACAAACTTTAAATACAAAACTATTCAAGGGGCTCCCCTGGTGGCGCAGTGGTTGAGAATCTGCCTGCTAATGCAGGGGACACGGGTTCGAGCCCTGGTCTGGGAAGATCCCACATGCCGCGGAGCAACCAGGCCCGTGAGCCACAACTCCTGAACCTGCGCGTCTGGAGCCTGTGCTCCGCAACAAGACAGGCCGCGATAGTGAGAGGCCCGCGCACCGCGATGAAGAGTGGCCCCCGCTTGCCACAACTAGAGAAAGCCTTCGCACAGAAACGAAGACCCAACACAGCCAAAAATAAATAAATTTAATCAATTAAAAAGAAAAGCTGTCTCTCAAATTTAACTTCCAGAATATATTCAGGAAAAACGCATACGCCCTTTTTGGCCAACCAAAGAAGCGGGCAATGCAAATCAACACTACAAAGAGGTATCACTTCGAGTCAGAAAAAAGGACCATCCTCACAAAGGGTAAAAACCAGATATGCAGGACAAGGAGAGGAGAAAAGGGAGCCTCGTTACGCTGAAGGGGGGAATGTAAATTGCCAACGGCCACTCTGGAGAAGTGTGCTGTGTTTCCTAAAACATCTAAAAAACAGAGCTACAAAGCATAGGGCGCTTCCACTCATGGGCCTATATGTTGGAAAATCCAAAAATCCACCGGACGCAGGCACCCCGTTTACTGCTGCTATGTTTACAACAGCCTCGACTTGGGTACAACTTCATAGTCCTTGGAAGGAAAAAATGGTGAAAGAAAATTTGATACTTAAGCACAACGGAATATTACTCAGCCCTGAAATCAATGAAATGAGGCCAGTTGCAGCAACTCAGGGGGACTTATGTATGGTCATTGAGAGTGAAATCAGTTAGACAGCAAGAGAAACTTATCATATCACTTATAAAGGGAATCTAAAAATCGCCAACCGTGAACTGAATTACAAACAGAACACCATCACACATTTACAAAACACACTTACGGCTGCTTAAGGGGAAAAGTGTGGTGCGGTGATGCATAAACCAGGAGGTTGAAATTGGCACAGATACCGTTCCATACGCCAATAATGTAATCGCCAAGACATACTCATGGTTCAAGGAACTGGACTCAGCACACTCTATTCACAGAAAAAACATATATCTGACTACTAGAAACTAGAAAAGAATTTATTGATGTCTCTCTGTAAGTGACTCAAGTGGATGTACAGCACCAAGAAACACAACATTGCAAATCAGCTCCAGCCCATTATAAAAATTAATTATAAAAAGAGAAAGACAGTGAGAGAGAGAGGAATTCTTACAAAATTCAATCAGGGGCTGTGAGGCAACTGGACTGACCACATCTACACTCACAGCTGAATGGGACGTAAGGCTGGACACCCTAACCCTAAACCCTAACCCTAACCCAACCCTAACCCTACCTTAACCCTAACCCTAACCCAACACTAACCCTAACCCTGAACCTAAACCCTAACCCTAACCCCTAACCCTAACCCAACCCTAAGCCTAACCCTAACCCCTAGCCCTAGCCCTAGCCCTAACCCTGACCCTAACCCCTAACCCTTAACCCCTAACCCCTAACCCTAACCAAGTTCACAAGTAAACTTCTCGCCCACCTGGAGAGAGTGATTTCATTTGAAAGAGTAAAGACACAATCAGCTCAGTAATTGGCCACGGGGGCTGGAGGGGCCAAGGCTAACCTGAGCTGGAGGAACGTGGGTGCCTGCCTGGATGCTCAGAGGCCAAGGGCTGTTCTGAGACCTGCTTGGACACCCGTGCAGATGGAACAAAGGATCCGCCCAGTCCCAAGAGGGCCCCACCGGCCCTCACGAACGCAACACCAGACTTCCCAGGTGGCGCAGTGGTTAAGAATCCACCTGCCAATGCAGGAGACACGGGTTTGAGCCCTGGTCAGGGAAGATCCCACATGCTGTGGAGCAACTAAGCCCGTGCACCACAACTACTGAGCCTGCGCTCTAGAACCCGCGAGCCCCAACTGCTGAAGCCCACGCGCTTAGAGCCTGTGCTCTGCAACAAGAGAAGCCACCGCAATGAGAAGCCCCCACTCGCCGCAACTAGAGAAAGCCTCCGGGCAGCAATGCAGACCCAACACAGCCCAAAATTCATTAATTAATTAATTAATTAAGAAAAAAAAAAAAGGCAGCACCTGGGGGCTGGCAGACTGATGCACCAAGTCTTACATCACGTCTACTTAGTATCCTGCATGTCAGGGCCATGCTGGACCTGGGGCTGCCCAGACAGAGTGGGGCCTGCATCACCCTTCCCAGGAGGGAGGGTGGAGGGAAACCCTGCATGACCTCTGAGGCCCTAAGAACCCTTGACTAAGGCTGAGCTCAATTTGAAACAGTGGGTGACCAGAGCAGACATTTCATTCATCTATCAATGAGAATCCAGCACTGGAGGAGCAGAAAACAATGGCCTCGCTCAACCTTGACGCTAATCCTGACATGGACCCTAACCCTAAACTCTGATCCTGACCCTAAGCCCTGACCTAACCTTAGCCTAACCCGTACCCTAAACCTGTACCTTACCCTAACCCATGCTCTACCCGTATCCTACCTGTACCCCAATTCTAACCCATACCCTAACACCCACTCTAACACAGAACCCTAACACCCTGAGACCAAAACCATAAACCTTAACCAATAAGCAAAACCATAACCATAACCAAACCATAAAATATAGTCATTAACCATACCCATAAATAACTCATTAACCATAAAACTTAAACCATAACAGCAACCATAAACCATACACAGCCCCAACCCTCACACCAGCCCCAGCCCTAATGCTAACCCTCCAAACCACTTACACCAAGCCAAGTCTAATCAGATTATACAACTACATCTTGAAAAAGAAAACTGGGGAATTCTCTGGTGGCCCAGTGGTTAGGACTCTGTGCTTTCACTGCCAAGGGCTCGGGTTCGATCCCTGACTGGGGAACTAAGATCCCACAAGCCATGGGACGTGGCCAAAATAAATAAATAAGTAAAATGAAATAAAACCACTATTTTAAAAAAGATTTTAAAAATAAAGGAAAAAAACAAGAAAACTACCCCAGTACAACTTATAAATAGGAATGTAAAAATCTATCACACAATAATAGCAACATGAAACCAACAGAACTTTAAATGGATAATGCCATAAGCAAGTATCTCTACACCAGGAATTTCAGGTTGCTCAACATATGAAAAGTAAGCAATGTATTCAACCACAATAATGGTGTGAAGTAAAAACACATAATCATATCAATTAATGCAAAACATCTACAATGAAAATCCAGTGTTATTTCATGAAAAACACTCAAGAAAGCAGGAATAAAAGGAAATTTGTTCAATATGGAAAAGAGTAGTACAAAAAGCCACAGCAAACATCATGCTCAACGTTAAAGACTGAAAGATTTACTCCTGAAATCAGGAACAGGGCCAGGAAGCTGGCCTTCATCACCGTTACTCAATAGTGTACTGGAAGTTCTACCCAGAATCTTGAGGAAAGAAAGAAAAGGCATCCATGGGTGAATGGAAAAATTAAAACCGTGTCTCTTCACAGAACATAGGTCACATCATCTTATATATAAAACTACCTATAATCAGCAAAGAAATTATTTGAGCTAATCAACTAATTAATAAGCAGTGTTACAGAACAAAACATCAATTCATGAAAATCTATCTTATATGCATACGCTGGCAAAAAATAATCTGAAAAAGAATTTATGAGAACAATTCCATTTTTAATAATGTCAACATCAATATTTAGGAGTATGTTTAATCAAGGTACAAGACTTGTTTTTATGTATGTAAAGTTGTATGTTTGAAATTACTGGAAAGTCAATTACTTTTCAAAACATCATGTCTGTCAACAGCATGCCAGAAAAGCAGAGAAAACATCAAACTTCCATATAGAAGCCAAGCCTTACCCAGATCCAGTTCACCCAAAGTCCACATGTCATTTAGAGGCACTGTGGGAAGGTTATATTAGGAGCCGCCGTGTTCCGTGTTGTGGACGACCTGGATATGGTAGAAACAGTGGGATTTTTGAATTCCAATTTTCCACTTCATTCCACAAAAAAACTATTAGAACTAATAAATCAATTCAGTAAAGTTGCAAAATCAATACACAGAAATCAGTTGCCTTTCTAAACACTAATAATGAACCATCAGAAAGAGAAAGAAAGCAACCCTATTTACAACTGCATCAAAAAGAACAAAATACCTGGGAATAAAGTCAACCAAGGAGGTGAAAGACCTGCACACTGAAAACTTGAAGACATTGATGAAGACATTGAAAGACACACCAATAAATGGAAAGATATCCTGTTCTCATGGAATGGAACAATTAATATTGTTAAAATATCCATGCTACCCGAAGCAGTGGACACAGGGAATGCAATCCCTCCCAAAATTCCACGGTATTTCCCCCCAAAATAGAGCAAATCCTCCTAATATCTGTGGGGAACCACAAAGGACCCCAAATAGCCAAAGAAACCCTGAAAAAAGAGAACGGGCTGGAGGCATCTCCCTCCCTGACGTCACACTCTGCTCAGAAGCTACAGTCACCAAAACAGTGTGGAACTGGCTCAAAACGGGCGCAGGGACCAGAGGAACAGGACAGAGAGACCAGAATTCAACCCACACGGACGGGGTCGGTGAATTTATGACACAGGGACCAAGGGCACACCAAGGAGCACGACACTCCCCACGATAAATGGTGCTGGGAAAACTGGACGCCCCATAACTCACGCTGGCTACCCTGCACACAAACCTGACCCAAACACCCAGCTTTCCACGCCAAGCCCTCCCTCGCTCACACGAAGACGGACCCCCTCAACGGTCAGTCGCCCACAGGAAGCTTCTCCCCACTTTTCCTCACCGTCTCTTCACCTTTTCCTCAGGCATCACCTGGGTCCTCAGGAAACCTAGTTCCCCAGTCAGCGTGGACGCAGCCCCATTTTGTCCTGAAGCCGAAACCCCAGCGAGTCCTGAGGAGACGGAGACCGAGCTCCTCTCAGCAGAGACGCTGAGCCGGGCGTCCTACCCGAAGGCCCCCGCCCCCGCCCCCGCGCCTGAGGCGGCTCAACTCCTCTCAGCTGCCCTCACAATGGAGTTCCATGGAAGGAGCATGCGCTGTGGGTCAGAGAGGCGAACTCGGCGCCACCCTGTGGTCAGTGCAGGAAGTGCAGGCCGCGCCTCCCTCACAGGTCACTGGGGGCAGCGTGCCCTACTGACAGGACTGCTGAATCCATTAAACTGGAAATTCAAACGAAAATGGAGTCTCTATCCCAAAAGTTTTCTAAAAGTAGTTAAGGAACAATTAATTGGAAACCATTTGGAAGGAAGTGAATGTAGATGCAAACTTTACAACTTATACCAAATTCACTCAAAGTTATTCAGAGGCAAATTTTATTTTAGTTTATAATTTATGTTTGGCTGCGTTGGGTCTTCGTTGCTGCATGTGGGCTTTCTCTAGTTGCGTCGAGCGGGGCTACTCTTCGTTGCGGTGCACGGGCTTCTCATTGCGGTGGCTTCTCTTGTGAGCGAGCACGGGCTCTAGGCGCGCAGGCTTCAGTAGTTGTGCCGCGCAGGCTTGGTTGCTCTGCGGCATGTGGGATCTTCCCGGACCAGGGCTCGAGCCCGTGTCCCCTGCATTGGCAGGCGGACTCTTAACCACTGCGTCACCAGGGAAGTCCCCACAGACAAACTTTAAATACAAAACTATTCAAGGGGCTCCCCTGGTGGCGCAGTGGTTGAGAATCTGCCTGCTAATGCAGGGGACACGGGTTCGAGCCCTGGTCTGGGAAGATCCCACATGCCGCGGAGCAACCAGGCCCGTGAGCCACAACTCCTGAACCTGCGCGTCTGGAGCCTGTGCTCCGCAACAAGACAGGCCGCGATAGTGAGAGGCCCGCGCACCGCGATGAAGAGTGGCCCCCGCTTGCCACAACTAGAGAAAGCCTTCGCACAGAAACGAAGACCCAACACAGCCAAAAATAAATAAATTATTTAATCAATTAAAAAGAAAAGCTGTCTCTCAAATTTAACTTCCAGAATATATTCAGGAAAAACGCATACGCCCTTTTTGGCCAACCAAAGAAGCGGGCAATGCAAATCAACACTACAAAGAGGTATCACTTCGAGTCAGAAAAAAGGACCATCCTCACAAAGGGTAAAAACCAGATATGCAGGACAAGGAGAGGAGAAAAGGGAGCCTCGTTACGCTGAAGGGGGGAATGTAAATTGCCAACGGCCACTCTGGAGAAGTGTGCTGTGTTTCCTAAAACATCTAAAAAACAGAGCTACAAAGCATAGGGCGCTTCCACTCATGGGCCTATATGTTGGAAAATCCAAAAATCCACCGGACGCAGGCACCCCGTTTACTGCTGCTATGTTTACAACAGCCTCGACTTGGGTACAACTTCATAGTCCTTGGAAGGAAAAAATGGTGAAAGAAAATTTGATACTTAAGCACAACGGAATATTACTCAGCCCTGAAATCAATGAAATGAGGCCAGTTGCAGCAACTCAGGGGGACTTATGTATGGTCATTGAGAGTGAAATCAGTTAGACAGCAAGAGAAACTTATCATATCACTTATAAAGGGAATCTAAAAATCGCCAACCGTGAACTGAATTACAAACAGAACACCATCACACATTTACAAAACACACTTACGGCTGCTTAAGGGGAAAAGTGTGGTGCGGTGATGCATAAACCAGGAGGTTGAAATTGGCACAGATACCGTTCCATACGCCAATAATGTAATCGCCAAGACATACTCATGGTTCAAGGAACTGGACTCAGCACACTCTATTCACAGAAAAAACATATATCTGACTACTAGAAACTAGAAAAGAATTTATTGATGTCTCTCTGTAAGTGACTCAAGTGGATGTACAGCACCAAGAAACACAACATTGCAAATCAGCTCCAGCCCATTATAAAAATTAATTATAAAAAGAGAAAGACAGTGAGAGAGAGAGGAATTCTTACAAAATTCAATCAGGGGCTGTGAGGCAACTGGACTGACCACATCTACACTCACAGCTGAATGGGACGTAAGGCTGGACACCCTAACCCTAAACCCTAACCCTAACCCAACCCTAACCCTACCTTAACCCTAACCCTAACCCAACACTAACCCTAACCCTGAACCTAAACCCTAACCCTAACCCCTAACCCTAACCCAACCCTAAGCCTAACCCTAACCCCTAGCCCTAGCCCTAGCCCTAACCCTGACCCTAACCCCTAACCCTTAACCCCTAACCCCTAACCCTAACCAAGTTCACAAGTAAACTTCTCGCCCACCTGGAGAGAGTGATTTCATTTGAAAGAGTAAAGACACAATCAGCTCAGTAATTGGCCACGGGGGCTGGAGGGGCCAAGGTTAACCTGAGCTGGAGGAACGTGGGTGCCTGCCTGGATGCTCAGAGGCCAAGGGCTGTTCTGAGACCTGCTTGGACACCCGTGCAGATGGAACAAAGGATCCGCCCAGTCCCAAGAGGGCCCCACCGGCCCTCACGAACGCAACACCAGACTTCCCAGGTGGCGCAGTGGTTAAGAATCCACCTGCCAATGCAGGAGACACGGGTTTGAGCCCTGGTCAGGGAAGATCCCACATGCTGTGGAGCAACTAAGCCCGTGCACCACAACTACTGAGCCTGCGCTCTAGAACCCGCGAGCCCCAACTGCTGAAGCCCACGCGCTTAGAGCCTGTGCTCTGCAACAAGAGAAGCCACCGCAATGAGAAGCCCCCACTCGCCGCAACTAGAGAAAGCCTCCGGGCAGCAATGCAGACCCAACACAGCCCAAAATTCATTAATTAATTAATTAATTAAGAAAAAAAAAAAAAGGCAGCACCTGGGGGCTGGCAGACTGATGCACCAAGTCTTACATCACGTCTACTTAGTATCCTGCATGTCAGGGCCATGCTGGACCTGGGGCTGCCCAGACAGAGTGGGGCCTGCATCACCCTTCCCAGGAGGGAGGGTGGAGGGAAACCCTGCATGACCTCTGAGGCCCTAAGAACCCTTGACTAAGGCTGAGCTCAATTTGAAACAGTGGGTGACCAGAGCAGACATTTCATTCATCTATCAATGAGAATCCAGCACTGGAGGAGCAGAAAACAATGGCCTCGCTCAACCTTGACGCTAATCCTGACATGGACCCTAACCCTAAACTCTGATCCTGACCCTAAGCCCTGACCTAACCTTAGCCTAACCCGTACCCTAAACCTGTACCTTACCCTAACCCATGCTCTACCCGTATCCTACCTGTACCCCAATTCTAACCCATACCCTAACACCCACTCTAACACAGAACCCTAACACCCTGAGACCAAAACCATAAACCTTAACCAATAAGCAAAACCATAACCATAACCAAACCATAAAATATAGTCATTAACCATACCCATAAATAACTCATTAACCATAAAACTTAAACCATAAGAGCAACCATAAACCATACACAGCCCCAACCCTCACACCAGCCCCAGCCCTAATGCTAACCCTCCAAACCACTTACACCAAGCCAAGTCTAATCAGATTATACAACTACATCTTGAAAAAGAAAACTGGGGAATTCTCTGGTGGCCCAGTGGTTAGGACTCTGTGCTTTCACTGCCAAGGGCTCGGGTTCGATCCCTGACTGGGGAACTAAGATCCCACAAGCCATGGGACGTGGCCAAAATAAATAAATAAGTAAAATGAAATAAAACCACTATTTTAAAAAAGATTTTAAAAATAAAGGAAAAAAACAAGAAAACTACCCCAGTACAACTTATAAATAGGAATGTAAAAATCTATCACACAATAATAGCAACATGAAACCAACAGAACTTTAAATGGATAATGCCATAAGCAAGTATCTCTACACCAGGAATTTCAGGTTGCTCAACATATGAAAAGTAAGCAATGTATTCAACCACAATAATGGTGTGAAGTAAAAACACATAATCATATCAATTAATGCAAAACATCTACAATGAAAATCCAGTGTTATTTCATGAAAAACACTCAAGAAAGCAGGAATAAAAGGAAATTTGTTCAATATGGAAAAGAGTAGTACAAAAAGCCACAGCAAACATCATGCTCAACGTTAAAGACTGAAAGATTTACTCCTGAAATCAGGAACAGGGCCAGGAAGCTGGCCTTCATCACCGTTACTCAATAGTGTACTGGAAGTTCTACCCAGAATCTTGAGGAAAGAAAGAAAAGGCATCCATGGGTGAATGGAAAAATTAAAACCGTGTCTCTTCACAGAACATAGGTCACATCATCTTATATATAAAACTACCTATAATCAGCAAAGAAATTATTTGAGCTAATCAACTAATTAATAAGCAGTGTTACAGAACAAAACATCAATTCATGAAAATCTATCTTATATGCATACGCTGGCAAAAAATAATCTGAAAAAGAATTTATGAGAACAATTCCATTTTTAATAATGTCAACATCAATATTTAGGAGTATGTTTAATCAAGGTACAAGACTTGTTTTTATGTATGTAAAGTTGTATGTTTGAAATTACTGGAAAGTCAATTACTTTTCAAAACATCATGTCTGTCAACAGCATGCCAGAAAAGCAGAGAAAACATCAAACTTCCATATAGAAGCCAAGCCTTACCCAGATCCAGTTCACCCAAAGTCCACATGTCATTTAGAGGCACCGTGGGAAGGTTATATTAGGAGCCGCCGTGTTCCGTGTTGTGGACGACCTGGATATGGTAGAAACAGTGGGATTTTTGAATTCCAATTTTCCACTTCATTCCACAAAAAAACTATTAGAACTAATAAATCAATTCAGTAAAGTTGCAAAATCAATACACAGAAATCAGTTGCCTTTCTAAACACTAATAATGAACCATCAGAAAGAGAAAGAAAGCAACCCTATTTACAACTGCATCAAAAAGAACAAAATACCTGGGAATAAAGTCAACCAAGGAGGTGAAAGACCTGCACACTGAAAACTTGAAGACATTGATGAAGACATTGAAAGACACACCAATAAATGGAAAGATATCCTGTTCTCATGGAATGGAACAATTAATATTGTTAAAATATCCATGCTACCCGAAGCAGTGGACACAGGGAATGCAATCCCTCCCAAAATTCCACGGTATTTCCCCCCAAAATAGAGCAAATCCTCCTAATATCTGTGGGGAACCACAAAGGACCCCAAATAGCCAAAGAAACCCTGAAAAAAGAGAACGGGCTGGAGGCATCTCCCTCCCTGACGTCACACTCTGCTCAGAAGCTACAGTCACCAAAACAGTGTGGAACTGGCTCAAAACGGGCGCAGGGACCAGAGGAACAGGACAGAGAGACCAGAATTCAACCCACACGGACGGGGTCGGTGAATTTATGACACAGGGACCAAGGGCACACCAAGGAGCACGACACTCCCCACGATAAATGGTGCTGGGAAAACTGGACGCCCCATAACTCACGCTGGCTACCCTGCACACAAACCTGACCCAAACACCCAGCTTTCCACGCCAAGCCCTCCCTCGCTCACACGAAGACGGACCCCCTCAACGGTCAGTCGCCCACAGGAAGCTTCTCCCCACTTTTCCTCACCGTCTCTTCACCTTTTCCTCAGGCATCACCTGGGTCCTCAGGAAACCTAGTTCCCCAGTCAGCGTGGACGCAGCCCCATTTTGTCCTGAAGCCGAAACCCCAGCGAGTCCTGAGGAGACGGAGACCGAGCTCCTCTCAGCAGAGACGCTGAGCCGGGCGTCCTACCCGAAGGCCCCCGCCCCCGCCCCCGCGCCTGAGGCGGCTCAACTCCTCTCAGCTGCCCTCACAATGGAGTTCCATGGAAGGAGCATGCGCTGTGGGTCAGAGAGGCGAACTCGGCGCCACCCTGTGGTCAGTGCAGGAAGTGCAGGCCGCGCCTCCCTCACAGGTCACTGGGGGCAGCGTGCCCTACTGACAGGACTGCTGAATCCATTAAACTGGAAATTCAAACGAAAATGGAGTCTCTATCCCAAAAGTTTTCTAAAAGTAGTTAAGGAACAATTAATTGGAAACCATTTGGAAGGAAGTGAATGTAGATGCAAACTTTACAACTTATACCAAATTCACTCAAAGTTATTCAGAGGCAAATTTTATTTTAGTTTATAATTTATGTTTGGCTGCGTTGGGTCTTCGTTGCTGCATGTGGGCTTTCTCTAGTTGCGTCGAGCGGGGCTACTCTTCGTTGCGGTGCACGGGCTTCTCATTGCGGTGGCTTCTCTTGTGAGCGAGCACGGGCTCTAGGCGCGCAGGCTTCAGTAGTTGTGCCGCGCAGGCTTGGTTGCTCTGCGGCATGTGGGATCTTCCCGGACCAGGGCTCGAGCCCGTGTCCCCTGCATTGGCAGGCGGACTCTTAACCACTGCGTCACCAGGGAAGTCCCCACAGACAAACTTTAAATACAAAACTATTCAAGGGGCTCCCCTGGTGGCGCAGTGGTTGAGAATCTGCCTGCTAATGCAGGGGACACGGGTTCGAGCCCTGGTCTGGGAAGATCCCACATGCCGCGGAGCAACCAGGCCCGTGAGCCACAACTCCTGAACCTGCGCGTCTGGAGCCTGTGCTCCGCAACAAGACAGGCCGCGATAGTGAGAGGCCCGCGCACCGCCATGAAGAGTGGCCCCCGCTTGCCACAACTAGAGAAAGCCTTCGCACAGAAACGAAGACCCAACACAGCCAAAAATAAATAAATTATTTAATCAATTAAAAAGAAAAGCTGTCTCTCAAATTTAACTTCCAGAATATATTCAGGAAAAACGCATACGCCCTTTTTGGCCAACCAAAGAAGCGGGCAATGCAAATCAACACTACAAAGAGGTATCACTTCGAATCAGAAAAAAGGACCATCCTCACAAAGGGTAAAAACCAGATATGCAGGACAAGGAGAGGAGAAAAGGGAGCCTCGGTACGCTGAAGGGGGGAATGTAAATTGCCAACGGCCACTCTGGAGAAGTGTGCTGTGTTTCCTAAAACATCTAAAAAACAGAGCTACAAAGCATAGGGCGCTTCCACTCATGGGCCTATATGTTGGAAAATCCAAAAATCCACCGGACGCAGGCACCCCGTTTACTGCTGCTATGTTTACAACAGCCTCGACTTGGGTACAACTTCATAGTCCTTGGAAGGAAAAAATGGTGAAAGAAAATTTGATACTTAAGCACAACGGAATATTACTCAGCCCTGAAATCAATGAAATGAGGCCAGTTGCAGCAACTCAGGGGGACTTATGTATGGTCATTGAGAGTGAAATCAGTTAGACAGCAAGAGAAACTTATCATATCACTTATAAAGGGAATCTAAAAATCGCCAACCGTGAACTGAATTACAAACAGAACACCATCACACATTTACAAAACACACTTACGGCTGCTTAAGGGGAAAAGTGTGGTGCGGTGATGCATAAACCAGGAGGTTGAAATTGGCACAGATACCGTTCCATACGCCAATAATGTAATCGCCAAGACATACTCATGGTTCAAGGAACTGGACTCAGCACACTCTATTCACAGAAAAAACATATACCTGACTACTAGAAACTAGAAAAGAATTTATTGATGTCTCTCTGTAAGTGACTCAAGTGGATGTACAGCACCAAGAAACACAACATTGCAAATCAGCTCCAGCCCATTATAAAAATTAATTATAAAAAGAGAAAGACAGTGAGAGAGAGAGGAATTCTTACAAAATTCAATCAGGGGCTGTGAGGCAACTGGACTGACCACATCTACACTCACAGCTGAATGGGACGTAAGGCTGGACACCCTAACCCTAAACCCTAACCCTAACCCAACCCTAACCCTACCTTAACCCTAACCCTAACCCAACACTAACCCTAACCCTGAACCTAAACCCTAACCCTAACCCCTAACCCTAACCCAACCCTAAGCCTAACCCTAACCCCTAGCCCTAGCCCTAGCCCTAACCCTGACCCTAACCCCTAACCCTTAACCCCTAACCCCTAACCCTAACCAAGTTCACAAGTAAACTTCTCGCCCACCTGGAGAGAGTGATTTCATTTGAAAGAGTAAAGACACAATCAGCTCAGTAATTGGCCACGGGGGCTGGAGGGGCCAAGGTTAACCTGAGCTGGAGGAACGTGGGTGCCTGCCTGGATGCTCAGAGGCCAAGGGCTGTTCTGAGACCTGCTTGGACACCCGTGCAGATGGAACAAAGGATCCGCCCAGTCCCAAGAGGGCCCCACCGGCCCTCACGAACGCAACACCAGACTTCCCAGGTGGCGCAGTGGTTAAGAATCCACCTGCCAATGCAGGAGACACGGGTTTGAGCCCTGGTCAGGGAAGATCCCACATGCTGTGGAGCAACTAAGCCCGTGCACCACAACTACTGAGCCTGCGCTCTAGAACCCGCGAGCCCCAACTGCTGAAGCCCACGCGCTTAGAGCCTGTGCTCTGCAACAAGAGAAGCCACCGCAATGAGAAGCCCCCACTCGCCGCAACTAGAGAAAGCCTCCGGGCAGCAATGCAGACCCAACACAGCCCAAAATTCATTAATTAATTAATTAATTAAGAAAAAAAAAAAAAGGCAGCACCTGGGGGCTGGCAGACTGATGCACCAAGTCTTACATCACGTCTACTTAGTATCCTGCATGTCAGGGCCATGCTGGACCTGGGGCTGCCCAGACAGAGTGGGGCCTGCATCACCCTTCCCAGGAGGGAGGGTGGAGGGAAACCCTGCATGACCTCTGAGGCCCTAAGAACCCTTGACTAAGGCTGAGCTCAATTTGAAACAGTGGGTGACCAGAGCAGACATTTCATTCATCTATCAATGAGAATCCAGCACTGGAGGAGCAGAAAACAATGGCCTCGCTCAACCTTGACGCTAATCCTGACATGGACCCTAACCCTAAACTCTGATCCTGACCCTAAGCCCTGACCTAACCTTAGCCTAACCCGTACCCTAAACCTGTACCTTACCCTAACCCATGCTCTACCCGTATCCTACCTGTACCCCAATTCTAACCCATACCCTAACACCCACTCTAACACAGAACCCTAACACCCTGAGACCAAAACCATAAACCTTAACCAATAAGCAAAACCATAACCATAACCAAACCATAAAATATAGTCATTAACCATACCCATAAATAACTCATTAACCATAAAACTTAAACCATAACAGCAACCATAAACCATACACAGCCCCAACCCTCACACCAGCCCCAGCCCTAATGCTAACCCTCCAAACCACTTACACCAAGCCAAGTCTAATCAGATTATACAACTACATCTTGAAAAAGAAAACTGGGGAATTCTCTGGTGGCCCAGTGGTTAGGACTCTGTGCTTTCACTGCCAAGGGCTCGGGTTCGATCCCTGACTGGGGAACTAAGATCCCACAAGCCATGGGACGTGGCCAAAATAAATAAATAATTAAAATGAAATAAAACCACTATTTTAAAAAAGATTTTAAAAATAAAGGAAAAAAACAAGAAAACTACCCCAGTACAACTTATAAATAGGAATGTAAAAATCTATCACACAATAATAGCAACATGAAACCAACAGAACTTTAAATGGATAATGCCATAAGCAAGTATCTCTACACCAGGAATTTCAGGTTGCTCAACATATGAAAAGTAAGCAATGTATTCAACCACAATAATGGTGTGAAGTAAAAACACATAATCATATCAATTAATGCAAAACATCTACAATGAAAATCCAGTGTTATTTCATGAAAAACACTCAAGAAAGCAGGAATAAAAGGAAATTTGTTCAATATGGAAAAGAGTAGTACAAAAAGCCACAGCAAACATCATGCTCAACGTTAAAGACTGAAAGATTTACTCCTGAAATCAGGAACAGGGCCAGGAAGCTGGCCTTCATCACCGTTACTCAATAGTGTACTGGAAGTTCTACCCAGAATCTTGAGGAAAGAAAGAAAAGGCATCCATGGGTGAATGGAAAAATTAAAACCGTGTCTCTTCACAGAACATAGGTCACATCATCTTATATATAAAACTACCTATAATCAGCAAAGAAATTATTTGAGCTAATCAACTAATTAATAAGCAGTGTTACAGAACAAAACATCAATTCATGAAAATCTATCTTATATGCATACGCTGGCAAAAAATAATCTGAAAAAGAATTTATGAGAACAATTCCATTTTTAATAATGTCAACATCAATATTTAGGAGTATGTTTAATCAAGGTACAAGACTTGTTTTTATGTATGTAAAGTTGTATGTTTGAAATTACTGGAAAGTCAATTACTTTTCAAAACATCATGTCTGTCAACAGCATGCCAGAAAAGCAGAGAAAACATCAAACTTCCATATAGAAGCCAAGCCCTACCCAGATCCAGTTCACCCAAAGTCCACATGTCATTTAGAGGCACTGTGGGAAGGTTATATTAGGAGCCGCCGTGTTCCGTGTTGTGGACGACCTGGATATGGTAGAAACAGTGGGATTTTTGAATTCCAATTTTCCACTTCATTCCACAAAAAAACTATTAGAACTAATAAATCAATTCAGTAAAGTTGCAAAATCAATACACAGAAATCAGTTGCCTTTCTAAACACTAATAATGAACCATCAGAAAGAGAAAGAAAGCAACCCTATTTACAACTGCATCAAAAAGAACAAAATACCTGGGAATAAAGTCAACCAAGGAGGTGAAAGACCTGCACACTGAAAACTTTAAGACATTGATGAAGACATTGAAAGACACACCAATAAATGGAAAGATATCCTGTTCTCATGAAATGGAACAATTAATATTGTTAAAATATCCATGCTACCCGAAGCAGTGGACACAGGGAATGCAATCCCTCCCAAAATTCCATGGTATTTCCCCCCAAAATAGAGCAAATCCTCCTAATATCTGTGGGGAACCACAAAGGACCCCAAATAGCCAAAGAAACCCTGAAAAAAGAGAACGGGCTGGAGGCATCTCCCTCCCTGACGTCACACTCTGCTCAGAAGCTACAGTCACCAAAACAGTGTGGAACTGGCTCAAAACGGGCGCAGGGACCAGAGGAACAGGACAGAGAGACCAGAATTCAACCCACACGGACGGGGTCGGTGAATTTATGACACAGGGACCAAGGGCACACCAAGGAGCACGACACTCCCCACGATAAATGGTGCTGGGAAAACTGGACGCCCCATAACTCACGCTGGCTACCCTGCACACAAACCTGACCAAACACCCAGCTTTCCACGCCAAGCCCTCCCTCGCTCACACGAAGACGGACCCCCTCAACGGTCAGTCGCCCACAGGAAGCTTCTCCCCACTTTTCCTCACCGTCTCTTCACCTTTTCCTCAGGCATCACCTGGGTCCTCAGGAAACCTAGTTCCCCAGTCAGCGTGGACGCAGCCCCATTTTGTCCTGAAGCCGAAACCCCAGCGAGTCCTGAGGAGACGGAGACCGAGCTCCTCTCAGCAGAGACGCTGAGCCGGGCGTCCTACCCGAAGGCCCCCGCCCCCGCCCCCGCGCCTGAGGCGGCTCAACTCCTCTCAGCTGCCCTCACAATGGAGTTCCATGGAACGAGCATGCGCTGTGGGTCAGAGAGGCGAACTCGGCGCCACCCTGTGGTCAGTGCAGAAAGTGCAGGCCGCGCCTCCCTCACAGGTCACTGGAGGCAGCGTGCCCTACTGACAGGACTGCTGAATCCATTAAACTGGAAATTCAAACGAAAATGGAGTCTCTATCCCAAAAGTTTTCTAAAAGTAGTTAAGGAACAATTAATTGGAAACCATTTGGAAGGAAGTGAATGTAGATGCAAACTTTACAACTTATACCAAATTCACTCAAAGTTATTCAGAGGCAAATTTTATTTTAGTTTATAATTTATGTTTGGCTGCGTTGGGTCTTCGTTGCTGCATGTGGGCTTTC
The DNA here is from genome assembly GCF_028023285.1 of Balaenoptera ricei. NCBI lineage: Eukaryota > Metazoa > Chordata > Mammalia > Artiodactyla > Balaenopteridae > Balaenoptera > Balaenoptera ricei. The sequence continues at coordinate 35,256 of NW_026777548.1, forward strand.
TCTAGTTGCGTCGAGCGGGGCTACTCTTCGTTGCGGTGCACGGGCTTCTCATTGCGGTGGCTTCTCTTGTGAGCGAGCACGGGCTCTAGGCGCGCAGGCTTCAGTAGTTGTGCCGCGCAGGCTTGGTTGCTCTGCGGCATGTGGGATCTTCCCGGACCAGGGCTCGAGCCCGTGTCCCCTGCATTGGCAGGCGGACTCTTAACCACTGCGTCACCAGGGAAGTCCCCACAGACAAACTTTAAATACAAAACTATTCAAGGGGCTCCCCTGGTGGCGCAGTGGTTGAGAATCTGCCTGCTAATGCAGGGGACACGGGTTCGAGCCCTGGTCTGGGAAGATCCCACATGCCGCGGAGCAACCAGGCCCGTGAGCCACAACTCCTGAACCTGCGCGTCTGGAGCCTGTGCTCCGCAACAAGACAGGCCGCGATAGTGAGAGGCCCGCGCACCGCCATGAAGAGTGGCCCCCGCTTGCCACAACTAGAGAAAGCCTTCGCACAGAAACGAAGACCCAACACAGCCAAAAATAAATAAATTATTTAATCAATTAAAAAGAAAAGCTGTCTCTCAAATTTAACTTCCAGAATATATTCAGGAAAAACGCATACGCCCTTTTTGGCCAACCAAAGAAGCGGGCAATGCAAATCAACACTACAAAGAGGTATCACTTCGAATCAGAAAAAAGGACCATCCTCACAAAGGGTAAAAACCAGATATGCAGGACAAGGAGAGGAGAAAAGGGAGCCTCGGTACGCTGAAGGGGGGAATGTAAATTGCCAACGGCCACTCTGGAGAAGTGTGCTGTGTTTCCTAAAACATCTAAAAAACAGAGCTACAAAGCATAGGGCGCTTCCACTCATGGGCCTATATGTTGGAAAATCCAAAAATCCACCGGACGCAGGCACCCCGTTTACTGCTGCTATGTTTACAACAGCCTCGACTTGGGTACAACTTCATAGTCCTTGGAAGGAAAAAATGGTGAAAGAAAATTTGATACTTAAGCACAACGGAATATTACTCAGCCCTGAAATCAATGAAATGAGGCCAGTTGCAGCAACTCAGGGGGACTTATGTATGGTCATTGAGAGTGAAATCAGTTAGACAGCAAGAGAAACTTATCATATCACTTATAAAGGGAATCTAAAAATCGCCAACCGTGAACTGAATTACAAACAGAACACCATCACACATTTACAAAACACACTTACGGCTGCTTAAGGGGAAAAGTGTGGTGCGGTGATGCATAAACCAGGAGGTTGAAATTGGCACAGATACCGTTCCATACGCCAATAATGTAATCGCCAAGACATACTCATGGTTCAAGGAACTGGACTCAGCACACTCTATTCACAGAAAAAACATATACCTGACTACTAGAAACTAGAAAAGAATTTATTGATGGCTCTCTGTAAGTGACTCAAGTGGATGTACAGCACCAAGAAACACAACATTGCAAATCAGCTCCAGCCCATTATAAAAATTAATTATAAAAAGAGAAAGACAGTGAGAGAGAGAGGAATTCTTACAAAATTCAATCAGGGGCTGTGAGGCAACTGGACTGACCACATCTACACTCACAGCTGAATGGGACGTAAGGCTGGACACCCTAACCCTAAACCCTAACCCTAACCCAACCCTAACCCTACCTTAACCCTAACCCTAACCCAACACTAACCCTAACCCTAAACCTAAACCCTAACCCTAACCCCTAACCCTAACCCAACCCTAAGCCTAACCCTAACCCCTAGCCCTAGCCCTAGCCCTAACCCTGACCCTAACCCCTAACCCTTAACCCCTAACCCCTAACCCTAACCAAGTTCACAAGTAAACTTCTCGCCCACCTGGAGAGAGTGATTTCATTTGAAAGAGTAAAGACACAATCAGCTCAGTAATTGGCCACGGGGGCTGGAGGGGCCAAGGTTAACCTGAGCTGGAGGAACGTGGGTGCCTGCCTGGATGCTCAGAGGCCAAGGGCTGTTCTGAGACCTGCTTGGACACCCGTGCAGATGGAACAAAGGATCCGCCCAGTCCCAAGAGGGCCCCACCGGCCCTCACGAACGCAACACCAGACTTCCCAGGTGGCGCAGTGGTTAAGAATCCACCTGCCAATGCAGGAGACACGGGTTTGAGCCCTGGTCAGGGAAGATCCCACATGCTGTGGAGCAACTAAGCCCGTGCACCACAACTACTGAGCCTGCGCTCTAGAACCCGTGAGCCCCAACTGCTGAAGCCCACGCGCTTAGAGCCTGTGCTCTGCAACAAGAGAAGCCACCGCAATGAGAAGCCCCCACTCGCCGCAACTAGAGAAAGCCTCCGGGCAGCAATGCAGACCCAACACAGCCCAAAATTCATTAATTAATTAATTAATTAAGAAAAAAAAAAAAAGGCAGCACCTGGGGGCTGGCAGACTGATGCACCAAGTCTTACATCACGTCTACTTAGTATCCTGCATGTCAGGGCCATGCTGGACCTGGGGCTGCCCAGACAGAGTGGGGCCTGCATCACCCTTCCCAGGAGGGAGGGTGGAGGGAAACCCTGCATGACCTCTGAGGCCCTAAGAACCCTTGACTAAGGCTGAGCTCAATTTGAAACAGTGGGTGACCAGAGCAGACATTTCATTCATCTATCAATGAGAATCCAGCACTGGAGGAGCAGAAAACAATGGCCTCGCTCAACCTTGACGCTAATCCTGACATGGACCCTAACCCTAAACTCTGATCCTGACCCTAAGCCCTGACCTAACCTTAGCCTAACCCGTACCCTAAACCTGTACCTTACCCTAACCCATGCTCTACCCGTATCCTACCTGTACCCCAATTCTAACCCATACCCTAACACCCACTCTAACACAGAACCCTAACACCCTGAGACCAAAACCATAAACCTTAACCAATAAGCAAAACCATAACCATAACCAAACCATAAAATATAGTCATTAACCATACCCATAAATAACTCATTAACCATAAAACTTAAACCATAACAGCAACCATAAACCATACACAGCCCCAACCCTCACACCAGCCCCAGCCCTAATGCTAACCCTCCAAACCACTTACACCAAGCCAAGTCTAATCAGATTATACAACTACATCTTGAAAAAGAAAACTGGGGAATTCTCTGGTGGCCCAGTGGTTAGGACTCTGTGCTTTCACTGCCAAGGGCTCGGGTTCGATCCCTGACTGGGGAACTAAGATCCCACAAGCCATGGGACGTGGCCAAAATAAATAAATAATTAAAATGAAATAAAACCACTATTTTAAAAAAGATTTTAAAAATAAAGGAAAAAAACAAGAAAACTACCCCAGTACAACTTATAAATAGGAATGTAAAAATCTATCACACAATAATAGCAACATGAAACCAACAGAACTTTAAATGGATAATGCCATAAGCAAGTATCTCTACACCAGGAATTTCAGGTTGCTCAACATATGAAAAGTAAGCAATGTATTCAACCACAATAATGGTGTGAAGTAAAAACACATAATCATATCAATTAATGCAAAACATCTACAATGAAAATCCAGTGTTATTTCATGAAAAACACTCAAGAAAGCAGGAATAAAAGGAAATTTGTTCAATATGGAAAAGAGTAGTACAAAAAGCCACAGCAAACATCATGCTCAACGTTAAAGACTGAAAGATTTACTCCTGAAATCAGGAACAGGGCCAGGAAGCTGGCCTTCATCACCGTTACTCAATAGTGTACTGGAAGTTCTACCCAGAATCTTGAGGAAAGAAAGAAAAGGCATCCATGGGTGAATGGAAAAATTAAAACCGTGTCTCTTCACAGAACATAGGTCACATCATCTTATATATAAAACTACCTATAATCAGCAAAGAAATTATTTGAGCTAATCAACTAATTAATAAGCAGTGTTACAGAACAAAACATCAATTCATGAAAATCTATCTTATATGCATACGCTGGCAAAAAATAATCTGAAAAAGAATTTATGAGAACAATTCCATTTTTAATAATGTCAACATCAATATTTAGGAGTATGTTTAATCAAGGTACAAGACTTGTTTTTATGTATGTAAAGTTGTATGTTTGAAATTACTGGAAAGTCAATTACTTTTCAAAACATCATGTCTGTCAACAGCATGCCAGAAAAGCAGAGAAAACATCAAACTTCCATATAGAAGCCAAGCCCTACCCAGATCCAGTTCACCCAAAGTCCACATGTCATTTAGAGGCACTGTGGGAAGGTTATATTAGGAGCCGCCGTGTTCCGTGTTGTGGACGACCTGGATATGGTAGAAACAGTGGGATTTTTGAATTCCAATTTTCCACTTCATTCCACAAAAAAACTATTAGAACTAATAAATCAATTCAGTAAAGTTGCAAAATCAATACACAGAAATCAGTTGCCTTTCTAAACACTAATAATGAACCATCAGAAAGAGAAAGAAAGCAACCCTATTTACAACTGCATCAAAAAGAACAAAATACCTGGGAATAAAGTCAACCAAGGAGGTGAAAGACCTGCACACTGAAAACTTGAAGACATTGATGAAGACATTGAAAGACACACCAATAAATGGAAAGATATCCTGTTCTCATGAAATGGAACAATTAATATTGTTAAAATATCCATGCTACCCGAAGCAGTGGACACAGGGAATGCAATCCCTCCCAAAATTCCATGGTATTTCCCCCCAAAATAGAGCAAATCCTCCTAATATCTGTGGGGAACCACAAAGGACCCCAAATAGCCAAAGAAACCCTGAAAAAAGAGAACGGGCTGGAGGCATCTCCCTCCCTGACGTCACACTCTGCTCAGAAGCTACAGTCACCAAAACAGTGTGGAACTGGCTCAAAACGGGCGCAGGGACCAGAGGAACAGGACAGAGAGACCAGAATTCAACCCACACGGACGGGGTCGGTGAATTTATGACACAGGGACCAAGGGCACACCAAGGAGCACGACACTCCCCACGATAAATGGTGCTGGGAAAACTGGACGCCCCATAACTCACGCTGGCTACCCTGCACACAAACCTGACCAAACACCCAGCTTTCCACGCCAAGCCCTCCCTCGCTCACACGAAGACGGACCCCCTCAACGGTCAGTCGCCCACAGGAAGCTTCTCCCCACTTTTCCTCACCGTCTCTTCACCTTTTCCTCAGGCATCACCTGGGTCCTCAGGAAACCTAGTTCCCCAGTCAGCGTGGACGCAGCCCCATTTTGTCCTGAAGCCGAAACCCCAGCGAGTCCTGAGGAGACGGAGACCGAGCTCCTCTCAGCAGAGACGCTGAGCCGGGCGTCCTACCCGAAGGCCCCCGCCCCCGCCCCCGCGCCTGAGGCGGCTCAACTCCTCTCAGCTGCCCTCACAATGGAGTTCCATGGAAGGAGCATGCGCTGTGGGTCAGAGAGGCGAACTCGGCGCCACCCTGTGGTCAGTGCAGAAAGTGCAGGCCGCGCCTCCCTCACAGGTCACTGGAGGCAGCGTGCCCTACTGACAGGACTGCTGAATCCATTAAACTGGAAATTCAAACGAAAATGGAGTCTCTATCCCAAAAGTTTTCTAAAAGTAGTTAAGGAACAATTAATTGGAAACCATTTGGAAGGAAGTGAATGTAGATGCAAACTTTACAACTTATACCAAATTCACTCAAAGTTTTTCAGAGGCAAATTTTATTTTAGTTTATAATTTATGTTTGGCTGCGTTGGGTCTTCGTTGCTGCATGTGGGCTTTCTCTAGTTGCGTCGAGCGGGGCTACTCTTCGTTGCGGTGCACGGGCTTCTCATTGCGGTGGCTTCTCTTGTGAGCGAGCACGGGCTCTAGGCGCGCAGGCTTCAGTAGTTGTGCCGCGCAGGCTTGGTTGCTCTGCGGCATGTGGGATCTTCCCGGACCAGGGCTCGAGCCCGTGTCCCCTGCATTGGCAGGCGGACTCTTAACCACTGCGTCACCAGGGAAGTCCCCACAGACAAACTTTAAATACAAAACTATTCAAGGGGCTCCCCTGGTGGCGCAGTGGTTGAGAATCTGCCTGCTAATGCAGGGGACACGGGTTCGAGCCCTGGTCTGGGAAGATCCCACATGCCGCGGAGCAACCAGGCCCGTGAGCCACAACTCCTGAACCTGCGCGTCTGGAGCCTGTGCTCCGCAACAAGACAGGCCGCGATAGTGAGAGGCCCGCGCACCGCCATGAAGAGTGGCCCCCGCTTGCCACAACTAGAGAAAGCCTTCGCACAGAAACGAAGACCCAACACAGCCAAAAATAAATAAATTATTTAATCAATTAAAAAGAAAAGCTGTCTCTCAAATTTAACTTCCAGAATATATTCAGGAAAAACGCATACGCCCTTTTTGGCCAACCAAAGAAGCGGGCAATGCAAATCAACACTACAAAGAGGTATCACTTCGAATCAGAAAAAAGGACCATCCTCACAAAGGGTAAAAACCAGATATGCAGGACAAGGAGAGGAGAAAAGGGAGCCTCGGTACGCTGAAGGGGGGAATGTAAATTGCCAACGGCCACTCTGGAGAAGTGTGCTGTGTTTCCTAAAACATCTAAAAAACAGAGCTACAAAGCATAGGGCGCTTCCACTCATGGGCCTATATGTTGGAAAATCCAAAAATCCACCGGACGCAGGCACCCCGTTTACTGCTGCTATGTTTACAACAGCCTCGACTTGGGTACAACTTCATAGTCCTTGGAAGGAAAAAATGGTGAAAGAAAATTTGATACTTAAGCACAACGGAATATTACTCAGCCCTGAAATCAATGAAATGAGGCCAGTTGCAGCAACTCAGGGGGACTTATGTATGGTCATTGAGAGTGAAATCAGTTAGACAGCAAGAGAAACTTATCATATCACTTATAAAGGGAATCTAAAAATCGCCAACCGTGAACTGAATTACAAACAGAACACCATCACACATTTACAAAACACACTTACGGCTGCTTAAGGGGAAAAGTGTGGTGCGGTGATGCATAAACCAGGAGGTTGAAATTGGCACAGATACCGTTCCATACGCCAATAATGTAATCGCCAAGACATACTCATGGTTCAAGGAACTGGACTCAGCACACTCTATTCACAGAAAAAACATATATCTGACTACTAGAAACTAGAATTTATTGATGTCTCTCTGTAAGTGACTCAAGTGGATGTACAGCACCAAGAAACACAACATTGCAAATCAGCTCCAGCCCATTATAAAAATTAATTATAAAAAGAGAAAGACAGTGAGAGAGAGAGGAATTCTTACAAAATTCAATCAGGGGCTGTGAGGCAACTGGACTGACCACATCTACACTCACAGCTGAATGGGACGTAAGGCTGGACACCCTAACCCTAAACCCTAACCCTAACCCAACCCTAACCCTACCTTAACCCTAACCCTAACCCAACACTAACCCTAACCCTAAACCTAAACCCTAACCCTAACCCCTAACCCTAACCCAACCCTAAGCCTAACCCTAACCCCTAGCCCTAGCCCTAGCCCTAACCCTGACCCTAACCCCTAACCCTTAACCCCTAACCCCTAACCCTAACCAAGTTCACAAGTAAACTTCTCGCCCACCTGGAGAGAGTGATTTCATTTGAAAGAGTAAAGACACAATCAGCTCAGTAATTGGCCACGGGGGCTGGAGGGGCCAAGGTTAACCTGAGCTGGAGGAACGTGGGTGCCTGCCTGGATGCTCAGAGGCCAAGGGCTGTTCTGAGACCTGCTTGGACACCCGTGCAGATGGAACAAAGGATCCGCCCAGTCCCAAGAGGGCCCCACCGGCCCTCACGAACGCAACACCAGACTTCCCAGGTGGCGCAGTGGTTAAGAATCCACCTGCCAATGCAGGAGACACGGGTTTGAGCCCTGGTCAGGGAAGATCCCACATGCTGTGGAGCAACTAAGCCCGTGCACCACAACTACTGAGCCTGCGCTCTAGAACCCGCGAGCCCCAACTGCTGAAGCCCACGCGCTTAGAGCCTGTGCTCTGCAACAAGAGAAGCCACCGCAATGAGAAGCCCCCACTCGCCGCAACTAGAGAAAGCCTCCGGGCAGCAATGCAGACCCAACACAGCCCAAAATTCATTAATTAATTAATTAATTAAGAAAAAAAAAAAAAGGCAGCACCTGGGGGCTGGCAGACTGATGCACCAAGTCTTACATCACGTCTACTTAGTATCCTGCATGTCAGGGCCATGCTGGACCTGGGGCTGCCCAGACAGAGTGGGGCCTGCATCACCCTTCCCAGGAGGGAGGGTGGAGGGAAACCCTGCATGACCTCTGAGGCCCTAAGAACCCTTGACTAAGGCTGAGCTCAATTTGAAACAGTGGGTGACCAGAGCGGACATTTCATTCATCTATCAATGAGAATCCAGCACTGGAGGAGCAGAAAACAATGGCCTCGCTCAACCTTGACGCTAATCCTGACATGGACCCTAACCCTAAACTCTGATCCTGACCCTAAGCCCTGACCTAACCTTAGCCTAACCCGTACCCTAAACCTGTACCTTACCCTAACCCATGCTCTACCCGTATCCTACCTGTACCCCAATTCTAACCCATACCCTAACACCCACTCTAACACAGAACCCTAACACCCTGAGACCAAAACCATAAACCTTAACCAATAAGCAAAACCATAACCATAACCAAACCATAAAATATAGTCATTAACCATACCCATAAATAACTCATTAACCATAAAACTTAAACCATAACAGCAACCATAAACCATACACAGCCCCAACCCTCACACCAGCCCCAGCCCTAATGCTAACCCTCCAAACCACTTACACCAAGCCAAGTCTAATCAGATTATACAACTACATCTTGAAAAAGAAAACTGGGGAATTCTCTGGTGGCCCAGTGGTTAGGACTCTGTGCTTTCACTGCCAAGGGCTCGGGTTCGATCCCTGACTGGGGAACTAAGATCCCACAAGCCATGGGACGTGGCCAAAATAAATAAATAAGTAAAATGAAATAAAACCACTATTTTAAAAAAGATTTTAAAAATAAAGGAAAAAAACAAGAAAACTACCCCAGTACAACTTATAAATAGGAATGTAAAAATCTATCACACAATAATAGCAACATGAAACCAACAGAACTTTAAATGGATAATGCCATAAGCAAGTATCTCTACACCAGGAATTTCAGGTTGCTCAACATATGAAAAGTAAGCAATGTATTCAACCACAATAATGGTGTGAAGTAAAAACACATAATCATATCAATTAATGCAAAACATCTACAATGAAAATCCAGTGTTATTTCATGAAAAACACTCAAGAAAGCAGGAATAAAAGGAAATTTGTTCAATATGGAAAAGAGTAGTACAAAAAGCCACAGCAAACATCATGCTCAACGTTAAAGACTGAAAGATTTACTCCTGAAATCAGGAACAGGGCCAGGAAGCTGGCCTTCATCACCGTTACTCAATAGTGTACTGGAAGTTCTACCCAGAATCTTGAGGAAAGAAAGAAAAGGCATCCATGGGTGAATGGAAAAATTAAAACCGTGTCTCTTCACAGAACATAGGTCACATCATCTTATATATAAAACTACCTATAATCAGCAAAGAAATTATTTGAGCTAATCAACTAATTAATAAGCAGTGTTACAGAACAAAACATCAATTCATGAAAATCTATCTTATATGCATACGCTGGCAAAAAATAATCTGAAAAAGAATTTATGAGAACAATTCCATTTTTAATAATGTCAACATCAATATTTAGGAGTATGTTTAATCAAGGTACAAGACTTGTTTTTATGTATGTAAAGTTGTATGTTTGAAATTACTGGAAAGTCAATTACTTTTCAAAACATCATGTCTGTCAACAGCATGCCAGAAAAGCAGAGAAAACATCAAACTTCCATATAGAAGCCAAGCCCTACCCAGATCCAGTTCACCCAAAGTCCACATGTCATTTAGAGGCACTGTGGGAAGGTTATATTAGGAGCCGCCGTGTTCCGTGTTGTGGACGACCTGGATATGGTAGAAACAGTGGGATTTTTGAATTCCAATTTTCCACTTCATTCCACAAAAAAACTATTAGAACTAATAAATCAATTCAGTAAAGTTGCAAAATCAATACACAGAAATCAGTTGCCTTTCTAAACACTAATAATGAACCATCAGAAAGAGAAAGAAAGCAACCCTATTTACAACTGCATCAAAAAGAACAAAATACCTGGGAATAAAGTCAACCAAGGAGGTGAAAGACCTGCACACTGAAAACTTGAAGACATTGATGAAGACATTGAAAGACACACCAATAAATGGAAAGATATCCTGTTCTCATGGAATGGAACAATTAATATTGTTAAAATATCCATGCTACCCGAAGCAGTGGACACAGGGAATGCAATCCCTCCCAAAATTCCATGGTATTTCCCCCCAAAATAGAGCAAATCCTCCTAATATCTGTGGGGAACCACAAAGGACCCCAAATAGCCAAAGAAACCCTGAAAAAAGAGAACGGGCTGGAGGCATCTCCCTCCCTGACGTCACACTCTGCTCAGAAGCTACAGTCACCAAAACAGTGTGGAACTGGCTCAAAACGGGCGCAGGGACCAGAGGAACAGGACAGAGAGACCAGAATTCAACCCACACGGACGGGGTCGGTGAATTTATGACACAGGGACCAAGGGCACACCAAGGAGCACGACACTCCCCACGATAAATGGTGCTGGGAAAACTGGACGCCCCATAACTCACGCTGGCTACCCTGCACACAAACCTGACCCAAACACCCAGCTTTCCACGCCAAGCCCTCCCTCGCTCACACGAAGACGGACCCCCTCAACGGTCAGTCGCCCACAGGAAGCTTCTCCCCACTTTTCCTCACCGTCTCTTCACCTTTTCCTCAGGCATCACCTGGGTCCTCAGGAAACCTAGTTCCCCAGTCAGCGTGGACGCAGCCCCATTTTGTCCTGAAGCCGAAACCCCAGCGAGTCCTGAGGAGACGGAGACCGAGCTCCTCTCAGCAGAGACGCTGAGCCGGGCGTCCTACCCGAAGGCCCCCGCCCCCGCCCCCGCGCCTGAGGCGGCTCAACTCCTCTCAGCTGCCCTCACAATGGAGTTCCATGGAAGGAGCATGCGCTGTGGGTCAGAGAGGCGAACTCGGCGCCACCCTGTGGTCAGTGCAGGAAGTGCAGGCCGCGCCTCCCTCACAGGTCACTGGGGGCAGCGTGCCCTACTGACAGGACTGCTGAATCCATTAAACTGGAAATTCAAACGAAAATGGAGTCTCTATCCCAAAAGTTTTCTAAAAGTAGTTAAGGAACAATTAATTGGAAACCATTTGGAAGGAAGTGAATGTAGATGCAAACTTTACAACTTATACCAAATTCACTCAAAGTTATTCAGAGGCAAATTTTATTTTAGTTTATAATTTATGTTTGGCTGCGTTGGGTCTTCGTTGCTGCATGTGGGCTTTCTCTAGTTGCGTCGAGCGGGGCTACTCTTCGTTGCGGTGCACGGGCTTCTCATTGCGGTGGCTTCTCTTGTGAGCGAGCACGGGCTCTAGGCGCGCAGGCTTCAGTAGTTGTGCCGCGCAGGCTTGGTTGCTCTGCGGCATGTGGGATCTTCCCGGACCAGGGCTCGAGCCCGTGTCCCCTGCATTGGCAGGCGGACTCTTAACCACTGCGTCACCAGGGAAGTCCCCACAGACAAACTTTAAATACAAAACTATTCAAGGGGCTCCCCTGGTGGCGCAGTGGTTGAGAATCTGCCTGCTAATGCAGGGGACACGGGTTCGAGCCCTGGTCTGGGAAGATCCCACATGCCGCGGAGCAACCAGGCCCGTGAGCCACAACTCCTGAACCTGCGCGTCTGGAGCCTGTGCTCCGCAACAAGACAGGCCGCGATAGTGAGAGGCCCGCGCACCGCCATGAAGAGTGGCCCCCGCTTGCCACAACTAGAGAAAGCCTTCGCACAGAAACGAAGACCCAACACAGCCAAAAATAAATAAATTATTTAATCAATTAAAAAGAAAAGCTGTCTCTCAAATTTAACTTCCAGAATATATTCAGGAAAAACGCATATGCCCTTTTTGGCCAACCAAAGAAGCGGGCAATGCAAATCAACACTACAAAGAGGTATCACTTCGAATCAGAAAAAAGGACCATCCTCACAAAGGGTAAAAACCAGATATGCAGGACAAGGAGAGGAGAAAAGGGAGCCTCGGTACGCTGAAGGGGGGAATGTAAATTGCCAACGGCCACTCTGGAGAAGTGTGCTGTGTTTCCTAAAACATCTAAAAAACAGAGCTACAAAGCATAGGGCGCTTCCACTCATGGGCCTATATGTTGGAAAATCCAAAAATCCACCGGACGCAGGCACCCCGTTTACTGCTGCTATGTTTACAACAGCCTCGACTTGGGTACAACTTCATAGTCCTTGGAAGGAAAAAATGGTGAAAGAAAATTTGATACTTAAGCACAACGGAATATTACTCAGCCCTGAAATCAATGAAATGAGGCCAGTTGCAGCAACTCAGGGGGACTTATGTATGGTCATTGAGAGTGAAATCAGTTAGACAGCAAGAGAAACTTATCATATCACTTATAAAGGGAATCTAAAAATCGCCAACCGTGAACTGAATTACAAACAGAACACCATCACACATTTACAAAACACACTTACGGCTGCTTAAGGGGAAAAGTGTGGTGCGGTGATGCATAAACCAGGAGGTTGAAATTGGCACAGATACCGTTCCATACGCCAATAATGTAATCGCCAAGACATACTCATGGTTCAAGGAACTGGACTCAGCACACTCTATTCACAGAAAAAACATATACCTGACTACTAGAAACTAGAAAAGAATTTATTGATGGCTCTCTGTAAGTGACTCAAGTGGATGTACAGCACCAAGAAACACAACATTGCAAATCAGCTCCAGCCCATTATAAAAATTAATTATAAAAAGAGAAAGACAGTGAGAGAGAGAGGAATTCTTACAAAATTCAATCAGGGGCTGTGAGGCAACTGGACTGACCACATCTACACTCACAGCTGAATGGGACGTAAGGCTGGACACCCTAACCCTAAACCCTAACCCTAACCCAACCCTAACCCTACCTTAACCCTAACCCTAACCCAACACTAACCCTAACCCTAAACCTAAACCCTAACCCTAACCCCTAACCCTAACCCAACCCTAAGCCTAACCCTAACCCCTAGCCCTAGCCCTAGCCCTAACCCTGACCCTAACCCCTAACCCTTAACCCCTAACCCCTAACCCTAACCAAGTTCACAAGTAAACTTCTCGCCCACCTGGAGAGAGTGATTTCATTTGAAAGAGTAAAGACACAATCAGCTCAGTAATTGGCCACGGGGGCTGGAGGGGCCAAGGTTAACCTGAGCTGGAGGAACGTGGGTGCCTGCCTGGATGCTCAGAGGCCAAGGGCTGTTCTGAGACCTGCTTGGACACCCGTGCAGATGGAACAAAGGATCCGCCCAGTCCCAAGAGGGCCCCACCGGCCCTCACGAACGCAACACCAGACTTCCCAGGTGGCGCAGTGGTTAAGAATCCACCTGCCAATGCAGGAGACACGGGTTTGAGCCCTGGTCAGGGAAGATCCCACATGCTGTGGAGCAACTAAGCCCGTGCACCACAACTACTGAGCCTGCGCTCTAGAACCCGTGAGCCCCAACTGCTGAAGCCCACGCGCTTAGAGCCTGTGCTCTGCAACAAGAGAAGCCACCGCAATGAGAAGCCCCCACTCGCCGCAACTAGAGAAAGCCTCCGGGCAGCAATGCAGACCCAACACAGCCCAAAATTCATTAATTAATTAATTAATTAAGAAAAAAAAAAAAAGGCAGCACCTGGGGGCTGGCAGACTGATGCACCAAGTCTTACATCACGTCTACTTAGTATCCTGCATGTCAGGGCCATGCTGGACCTGGGGCTGCCCAGACAGAGTGGGGCCTGCATCACCCTTCCCAGGAGGGAGGGTGGAGGGAAACCCTGCATGACCTCTGAGGCCCTAAGAACCCTTGACTAAGGCTGAGCTCAATTTGAAACAGTGGGTGACCAGAGCAGACATTTCATTCATCTATCAATGAGAATCCAGCACTGGAGGAGCAGAAAACAATGGCCTCGCTCAACCTTGACGCTAATCCTGACATGGACCCTAACCCTAAACTCTGATCCTGACCCTAAGCCCTGACCTAACCTTAGCCTAACCCGTACCCTAAACCTGTACCTTACCCTAACCCATGCTCTACCCGTATCCTACCTGTACCCCAATTCTAACCCATACCCTAACACCCACTCTAACACAGAACCCTAACACCCTGAGACCAAAACCATAAACCTTAACCAATAAGCAAAACCATAACCATAACCAAACCATAAAATATAGTCATTAACCATACCCATAAATAACTCATTAACCATAAAACTTAAACCATAACAGCAACCATAAACCATACACAGCCCCAACCCTCACACCAGCCCCAGCCCTAATGCTAACCCTCCAAACCACTTACACCAAGCCAAGTCTAATCAGATTATACAACTACATCTTGAAAAAGAAAACTGGGGAATTCTCTGGTGGCCCAGTGGTTAGGACTCTGTGCTTTCACTGCCAAGGGCTCGGGTTCGATCCCTGACTGGGGAACTAAGATCCCACAAGCCATGGGACGTGGCCAAAATAAATAAATAATTAAAATGAAATAAAACCACTATTTTAAAAAAGATTTTAAAAATAAAGGAAAAAAACAAGAAAACTACCCCAGTACAACTTATAAATAGGAATGTAAAAATCTATCACACAATAATAGCAACATGAAACCAACAGAACTTTAAATGGATAATGCCATAAGCAAGTATCTCTACACCAGGAATTTCAGGTTGCTCAACATATGAAAAGTAAGCAATGTATTCAACCACAATAATGGTGTGAAGTAAAAACACATAATCATATCAATTAATGCAAAACATCTACAATGAAAATCCAGTGTTATTTCATGAAAAACACTCAAGAAAGCAGGAATAAAAGGAAATTTGTTCAATATGGAAAAGAGTAGTACAAAAAGCCACAGCAAACATCATGCTCAACGTTAAAGACTGAAAGATTTACTCCTGAAATCAGGAACAGGGCCAGGAAGCTGGCCTTCATCACCGTTACTCAATAGTGTACTGGAAGTTCTACCCAGAATCTTGAGGAAAGAAAGAAAAGGCATCCATGGGTGAATGGAAAAATTAAAACCGTGTCTCTTCACAGAACATAGGTCACATCATCTTATATATAAAACTACCTATAATCAGCAAAGAAATTATTTGAGCTAATCAACTAATTAATAAGCAGTGTTACAGAACAAAACATCAATTCATGAAAATCTATCTTATATGCATACGCTGGCAAAAAATAATCTGAAAAAGAATTTATGAGAACAATTCCATTTTTAATAATGTCAACATCAATATTTAGGAGTATGTTTAATCAAGGTACAAGACTTGTTTTTATGTATGTAAAGTTGTATGTTTGAAATTACTGGAAAGTCAATTACTTTTCAAAACATCATGTCTGTCAACAGCATGCCAGAAAAGCAGAGAAAACATCAAACTTCCATATAGAAGCCAAGCCCTACCCAGATCCAGTTCACCCAAAGTCCACATGTCATTTAGAGGCACTGTGGGAAGGTTATATTAGGAGCCGCCGTGTTCCGTGTTGTGGACGACCTGGATATGGTAGAAACAGTGGGATTTTTGAATTCCAATTTTCCACTTCATTCCACAAAAAAACTATTAGAACTAATAAATCAATTCAGTAAAGTTGCAAAATCAATACACAGAAATCAGTTGCCTTTCTAAACACTAATAATGAACCATCAGAAAGAGAAAGAAAGCAACCCTATTTACAACTGCATCAAAAAGAACAAAATACCTGGGAATAAAGTCAACCAAGGAGGTGAAAGACCTGCACACTGAAAACTTGAAGACATTGATGAAGACATTGAAAGACACACCAATAAATGGAAAGATATCCTGTTCTCATGAAATGGAACAATTAATATTGTTAAAATATCCATGCTACCCGAAGCAGTGGACACAGGGAATGCAATCCCTCCCAAAATTCCATGGTATTTCCCCCCAAAATAGAGCAAATCCTCCTAATATCTGTGGGGAACCACAAAGGACCCCAAATAGCCAAAGAAACCCTGAAAAAAGAGAACGGGCTGGAGGCATCTCCCTCCCTGACGTCACACTCTGCTCAGAAGCTACAGTCACCAAAACAGTGTGGAACTGGCTCAAAACGGGCGCAGGGACCAGAGGAACAGGACAGAGAGACCAGAATTCAACCCACACGGACGGGGTCGGTGAATTTATGACACAGGGACCAAGGGCACACCAAGGAGCACGACACTCCCCACGATAAATGGTGCTGGGAAAACTGGACGCCCCATAACTCACGCTGGCTACCCTGCACACAAACCTGACCAAACACCCAGCTTTCCACGCCAAGCCCTCCCTCGCTCACACGAAGACGGACCCCCTCAACGGTCAGTCGCCCACAGGAAGCTTCTCCCCACTTTTCCTCACCGTCTCTTCACCTTTTCCTCAGGCATCACCTGGGTCCTCAGGAAACCTAGTTCCCCAGTCAGCGTGGACGCAGCCCCATTTTGTCCTGAAGCCGAAACCCCAGCGAGTCCTGAGGAGACGGAGACCGAGCTCCTCTCAGCAGAGACGCTGAGCCGGGCGTCCTACCCGAAGGCCCCCGCCCCCGCCCCCGCGCCTGAGGCGGCTCAACTCCTCTCAGCTGCCCTCACAATGGAGTTCCATGGAACGAGCATGCGCTGTGGGTCAGAGAGGCGAACTCGGCGCCACCCTGTGGTCAGTGCAGAAAGTGCAGGCCGCGCCTCCCTCACAGGTCACTGGAGGCAGCGTGCCCTACTGACAGGACTGCTGAATCCATTAAACTGGAAATTCAAACGAAAATGGAGTCTCTATCCCAAAAGTTTTCTAAAAGTAGTTAAGGAACAATTAATTGGAAACCATTTGGAAGGAAGTGAATGTAGATGCAAACTTTACAACTTATACCAAATTCACTCAAAGTTATTCAGAGGCAAATTTTATTTTAGTTTATAATTTATGTTTGGCTGCGTTGGGTCTTCGTTGCTGCATGTGGGCTTTCTCTAGTTGCGTCGAGCGGGGCTACTCTTCGTTGCGGTGCACGGGCTTCTCATTGCGGTGGCTTCTCTTGTGAGCGAGCACGGGCTCTAGGCGCGCAGGCTTCAGTAGTTGTGCCGCGCAGGCTTGGTTGCTCTGCGGCATGTGGGATCTTCCCGGACCAGGGCTCGAGCCCGTGTCCCCTGCATTGGCAGGCGGACTCTTAACCACTGCGTCACCAGGGAAGTCCCCACAGACAAACTTTAAATACAAAACTATTCAAGGGGCTCCCCTGGTGGCGCAGTGGTTGAGAATCTGCCTGCTAATGCAGGGGACACGGGTTCGAGCCCTGGTCTGGGAAGATCCCACATGCCGCGGAGCAACCAGGCCCGTGAGCCACAACTCCTGAACCTGCGCGTCTGGAGCCTGTGCTCCGCAACAAGACAGGCCGCGATAGTGAGAGGCCCGCGCACCGCCATGAAGAGTGGCCCCCGCTTGCCACAACTAGAGAAAGCCTTCGCACAGAAACGAAGACCCAACACAGCCAAAAATAAATAAATTATTTAATCAATTAAAAAGAAAAGCTGTCTCTCAAATTTAACTTCCAGAATATATTCAGGAAAAACGCATACGCCCTTTTTGGCCAACCAAAGAAGCGGGCAATGCAAATCAACACTACAAAGAGGTATCACTTCGAATCAGAAAAAAGGACCATCCTCACAAAGGGTAAAAACCAGATATGCAGGACAAGGAGAGGAGAAAAGGGAGCCTCGGTACGCTGAAGGGGGGAATGTAAATTGCCAACGGCCACTCTGGAGAAGTGTGCTGTGTTTCCTAAAACATCTAAAAAACAGAGCTACAAAGCATAGGGCGCTTCCACTCATGGGCCTATATGTTGGAAAATCCAAAAATCCACCGGACGCAGGCACCCCGTTTACTGCTGCTATGTTTACAACAGCCTCGACTTGGGTACAACTTCATAGTCCTTGGAAGGAAAAAATGGTGAAAGAAAATTTGATACTTAAGCACAACGGAATATTACTCAGCCCTGAAATCAATGAAATGAGGCCAGTTGCAGCAACTCAGGGGGACTTATGTATGGTCATTGAGAGTGAAATCAGTTAGACAGCAAGAGAAACTTATCATATCACTTATAAAGGGAATCTAAAAATCGCCAACCGTGAACTGAATTACAAACAGAACACCATCACACATTTACAAAACACACTTATGGCTGCTTAAGGGGAAAAGTGTGGTGCGGTGATGCATAAACCAGGAGGTTGAAATTGGCACAGATACCGTTCCATACGCCAATAATGTAATCGCCAAGACATACTCATGGTTCAAGGAACTGGACTCAGCACACTCTATTCACAGAAAAAACATATACCTGACTACTAGAAACTAGAAAAGAATTTATTGATGTCTCTCTGTAAGTGACTCAAGTGGATGTACAGCACCAAGAAACACAACATTGCAAATCAGCTCCAGCCCATTATAAAAATTAATTATAAAAAGAGAAAGACAGTGAGAGAGAGAGGAATTCTTACAAAATTCAATCAGGGGCTGTGAGGCAATTGGACTGACCACATCTACACTCACAGCTGAATGGGACATAAGGCTGGACACCCTAACCCTAAACCCTAACCCTAACCCAACCCTAACCCTACCTTAACCCTAACCCTAACCCAACACTAACCCTAACCCTGAACCTAAACCCTAACCCTAACCCCTAACCCTAACCCAACCCTAAGCCTAACCCTAACCCCTAGCCCTAGCCCTAGCCCTAACCCTGACCCTAACCCCTAACCCTTAACCCCTAACCCCTAACCCTAACCAAGTTCACAAGTAAACTTCTCGCCCACCTGGAGAGAGTGATTTCATTTGAAAGAGTAAAGACACAATCAGCTCAGTAATTGGCCACGGGGGCTGGAGGGGCCAAGGTTAACCTGAGCTGGAGGAACGTGGGTGCCTGCCTGGATGCTCAGAGGCCAAGGGCTGTTCTGAGACCTGCTTGGACACCCGTGCAGATGGAACAAAGGATCCGCCCAGTCCCAAGAGGGCCCCACCGGCCCTCACGAACGCAACACCAGACTTCCCAGGTGGCGCAGTGGTTAAGAATCCACCTGCCAATGCAGGAGACACGGGTTTGAGCCCTGGTCAGGGAAGATCCCACATGCTGTGGAGCAACTAAGCCCGTGCACCACAACTACTGAGCCTGCGCTCTAGAACCCGCGAGCCCCAACTGCTGAAGCCCACGCGCTTAGAGCCTGTGCTCTGCAACAAGAGAAGCCACCGCAATGAGAAGCCCCCACTCGCCGCAACTAGAGAAAGCCTCCGGGCAGCAATGCAGACCCAACACAGCCCAAAATTCATTAATTAATTAATTAATTAAGAAAAAAAAAAAAGGCAGCACCTGGGGGCTGGCAGACTGATGCACCAAGTCTTACATCACGTCTACTTAGTATCCTGCATGTCAGGGCCATGCTGGACCTGGGGCTGCCCAGACAGAGTGGGGCCTGCATCACCCTTCCCAGGAGGGAGGGTGGAGGGAAACCCTGCATGACCTCTGAGGCCCTAAGAACCCTTGACTAAGGCTGAGCTCAATTTGAAACAGTGGGTGACCAGAGCAGACATTTCATTCATCTATCAATGAGAATCCAGCACTGGAGGAGCAGAAAACAATGGCCTCGCTCAACCTTGACGCTAATCCTGACATGGACCCTAACCCTAAACTCTGATCCTGACCCTAAGCCCTGACCTAACCTTAGCCTAACCCGTACCCTAAACCTGTACCTTACCCTAACCCATGCTCTACCCGTATCCTACCTGTACCCCAATTCTAACCCATACCCTAACACCCACTCTAACACAGAACCCTAACACCCTGAGACCAAAACCATAAACCTTAACCAATAAGCAAAACCATAACCATAACCAAACCATAAAATATAGTCATTAACCATACCCATAAATAACTCATTAACCATAAAACTTAAACCATAACAGCAACCATAAACCATACACAGCCCCAACCCTCACACCAGCCCCAGCCCTAATGCTAACCCTCCAAACCACTTACACCAAGCCAAGTCTAATCAGATTATACAACTACATCTTGAAAAAGAAAACTGGGGAATTCTCTGGTGGCCCAGTGGTTAGGACTCTGTGCTTTCACTGCCAAGGGCTCGGGTTCGATCCCTGACTGGGGAACTAAGATCCCACAAGCCATGGGACGTGGCCAAAATAAATAAATAATTAAAATGAAATAAAACCACTATTTTAAAAAAGATTTTAAAAATAAAGGAAAAAAACAAGAAAACTACCCCAGTACAACTTATAAATAGGAATGTAAAAATCTATCACACAATAATAGCAACATGAAACCAACAGAACTTTAAATGGATAATGCCATAAGCAAGTATCTCTACACCAGGAATTTCAGGTTGCTCAACATATGAAAAGTAAGCAATGTATTCAACCACAATAATGGTGTGAAGTAAAAACACATAATCATATCAATTAATGCAAAACATCTACAATGAAAATCCAGTGTTATTTCATGAAAAACACTCAAGAAAGCAGGAATAAAAGGAAATTTGTTCAATATGGAAAAGAGTAGTACAAAAAGCCACAGCAAACATCATGCTCAACGTTAAAGACTGAAAGATTTACTCCTGAAATCAGGAACAGGGCCAGGAAGCTGGCCTTCATCACCGTTACTCAATAGTGTACTGGAAGTTCTACCCAGAATCTTGAGGAAAGAAAGAAAAGGCATCCATGGGTGAATGGAAAAATTAAAACCGTGTCTCTTCACAGAACATAGGTCACATCATCTTATATATAAAACTACCTATAATCAGCAAAGAAATTATTTGAGCTAATCAACTAATTAATAAGCAGTGTTACAGAACAAAACATCAATTCATGAAAATCTATCTTATATGCATACGCTGGCAAAAAATAATCTGAAAAAGAATTTATGAGAACAATTCCATTTTTAATAATGTCAACATCAATATTTAGGAGTATGTTTAATCAAGGTACAAGACTTGTTTTTATGTATGTAAAGTTGTATGTTTGAAATTACTGGAAAGTCAATTACTTTTCAAAACATCATGTCTGTCAACAGCATGCCAGAAAAGCAGAGAAAACATCAAACTTCCATATAGAAGCCAAGCCCTACCCAGATCCAGTTCACCCAAAGTCCACATGTCATTTAGAGGCACTGTGGGAAGGTTATATTAGGAGCCGCCGTGTTCCGTGTTGTGGACGACCTGGATATGGTAGAAACAGTGGGATTTTTGAATTCCAATTTTCCACTTCATTCCACAAAAAAACTATTAGAACTAATAAATCAATTCAGTAAAGTTGCAAAATCAATACACAGAAATCAGTTGCCTTTCTAAACACTAATAATGAACCATCAGAAAGAGAAAGAAAGCAACCCTATTTACAACTGCATCAAAAAGAACAAAATACCTGGGAATAAAGTCAACCAAGGAGGTGAAAGACCTGCACACTGAAAACTTTAAGACATTGATGAAGACATTGAAAGACACACCAATAAATGGAAAGATATCCTGTTCTCATGAAATGGAACAATTAATATTGTTAAAATATCCATGCTACCCGAAGCAGTGGACACAGGGAATGCAATCCCTCCCAAAATTCCATGGTATTTCCCCCCAAAATAGAGCAAATCCTCCTAATATCTGTGGGGAACCACAAAGGACCCCAAATAGCCAAAGAAACCCTGAAAAAAGAGAACGGGCTGGAGGCATCTCCCTCCCTGACGTCACACTCTGCTCAGAAGCTACAGTCACCAAAACAGTGTGGAACTGGCTCAAAACGGGCGCAGGGACCAGAGGAACAGGACAGAGAGACCAGAATTCAACCCACACGGACGGGGTCGGTGAATTTATGACACAGGGACCAAGGGCACACCAAGGAGCACGACACTCCCCACGATAAATGGTGCTGGGAAAACTGGACGCCCCATAACTCACGCTGGCTACCCTGCACACAAACCTGACCAAACACCCAGCTTTCCACGCCAAGCCCTCCCTCGCTCACACGAAGACGGACCCCCTCAACGGTCAGTCGCCCACAGGAAGCTTCTCCCCACTTTTCCTCACCGTCTCTTCACCTTTTCCTCAGGCATCACCTGGGTCCTCAGGAAACCTAGTTCCCCAGTCAGCGTGGACGCAGCCCCATTTTGTCCTGAAGCCGAAACCCCAGCGAGTCCTGAGGAGACGGAGACCGAGCTCCTCTCAGCAGAGACGCTGAGCCGGGCGTCCTACCCGAAGGCCCCCGCCCCCGCCCCCGCGCCTGAGGCGGCTCAACTCCTCTCAGCTGCCCTCACAATGGAGTTCCATGGAAGGAGCATGCGCTGTGGGTCAGAGAGGCGAACTCGGCGCCACCCTGTGGTCAGTGCAGAAAGTGCAGGCCGCGCCTCCCTCACAGGTCACTGGAGGCAGCGTGCCCTACTGACAGGACTGCTGAATCCATTAAACTGGAAATTCAAACGAAAATGGAGTCTCTATCCCAAAAGTTTTCTAAAAGTAGTTAAGGAACAATTAATTGGAAACCATTTGGAAGGAAGTGAATGTAGATGCAAACTTTACAACTTATACCAAATTCACTCAAAGTTTTTCAGAGGCAAATTTTATTTTAGTTTATAATTTATGTTTGGCTGCGTTGGGTCTTCGTTGCTGCATGTGGGCTTTCTCTAGTTGCGTCGAGCGGGGCTACTCTTCGTTGCGGTGCACGGGCTTCTCATTGCGGTGGCTTCTCTTGTGAGCGAGCACGGGCTCTAGGCGCGCAGGCTTCAGTAGTTGTGCCGCGCAGGCTTGGTTGCTCTGCGGCATGTGGGATCTTCCCGGACCAGGGCTCGAGCCCGTGTCCCCTGCATTGGCAGGCGGACTCTTAACCACTGCGTCACCAGGGAAGTCCCCACAGACAAACTTTAAATACAAAACTATTCAAGGGGCTCCCCTGGTGGCGCAGTGGTTGAGAATCTGCCTGCTAATGCAGGGGACACGGGTTCGAGCCCTGGTCTGGGAAGATCCCACATGCCGCGGAGCAACCAGGCCCGTGAGCCACAACTCCTGAACCTGCGCGTCTGGAGCCTGTGCTCCGCAACAAGACAGGCCGCGATAGTGAGAGGCCCGCGCACCGCCATGAAGAGTGGCCCCCGCTTGCCACAACTAGAGAAAGCCTTCGCACAGAAACGAAGACCCAACACAGCCAAAAATAAATAAATTATTTAATCAATTAAAAAGAAAAGCTGTCTCTCAAATTTAACTTCCAGAATATATTCAGGAAAAACGCATACGCCCTTTTTGGCCAACCAAAGAAGCGGGCAATGCAAATCAACACTACAAAGAGGTATCACTTCGAATCAGAAAAAAGGACCATCCTCACAAAGGGTAAAAACCAGATATGCAGGACAAGGAGAGGAGAAAAGGGAGCCTCGGTACGCTGAAGGGGGGAATGTAAATTGCCAACGGCCACTCTGGAGAAGTGTGCTGTGTTTCCTAAAACATCTAAAAAACAGAGCTACAAAGCATAGGGCGCTTCCACTCATGGGCCTATATGTTGGAAAATCCAAAAATCCACCGGACGCAGGCACCCCGTTTACTGCTGCTATGTTTACAACAGCCTCGACTTGGGTACAACTTCATAGTCCTTGGAAGGAAAAAATGGTGAAAGAAAATTTGATACTTAAGCACAACGGAATATTACTCAGCCCTGAAATCAATGAAATGAGGCCAGTTGCAGCAACTCAGGGGGACTTATGTATGGTCATTGAGAGTGAAATCAGTTAGACAGCAAGAGAAACTTATCATATCACTTATAAAGGGAATCTAAAAATCGCCAACCGTGAACTGAATTACAAACAGAACACCATCACACATTTACAAAACACACTTACGGCTGCTTAAGGGGAAAAGTGTGGTGCGGTGATGCATAAACCAGGAGGTTGAAATTGGCACAGATACCGTTCCATACGCCAATAATGTAATCGCCAAGACATACTCATGGTTCAAGGAACTGGACTCAGCACACTCTATTCACAGAAAAAACATATACCTGACTACTAGAAACTAGAAAAGAATTTATTGATGTCTCTCTGTAAGTGACTCAAGTGGATGTACAGCACCAAGAAACACAACATTGCAAATCAGCTCCAGCCCATTATAAAAATTAATTATAAAAAGAGAAAGACAGTGAGAGAGAGAGGAATTCTTACAAAATTCAATCAGGGGCTGTGAGGCAACTGGACTGACCACATCTACACTCACAGCTGAATGGGACGTAAGGCTGGACACCCTAACCCTAAACCCTAACCCTAACCCAACCCTAACCCTACCTTAACCCTAACCCTAACCCAACACTAACCCTAACCCTAAACCTAAACCCTAACCCTAACCCCTAACCCTAACCCAACCCTAAGCCTAACCCTAACCCCTAGCCCTAGCCCTAGCCCTAACCCTGACCCTAACCCCTAACCCTTAACCCTAACCAAGTTCACAAGTAAACTTCTCGCCCACCTGGAGAGAGTGATTTCATTTGAAAGAGTAAAGACACAATCAGCTCAGTAATTGGCCACGGGGGCTGGAGGGGCCAAGGTTAACCTGAGCTGGAGGAACGTGGGTGCCTGCCTGGATGCTCAGAGGCCAAGGGCTGTTCTGAGACCTGCTTGGACACCCGTGCAGATGGAACAAAGGATCCGCCCAGTCCCAAGAGGGCCCCACCGGCCCTCACGAACGCAACACCAGACTTCCCAGGTGGCGCAGTGGTTAAGAATCCACCTGCCAATGCAGGAGACACGGGTTTGAGCCCTGGTCAGGGAAGATCCCACATGCTGTGGAGCAACTAAGCCCGTGCACCACAACTACTGAGCCTGCGCTCTAGAACCCGCGAGCCCCAACTGCTGAAGCCCACGCGCTTAGAGCCTGTGCTCTGCAACAAGAGAAGCCACCGCAATGAGAAGCCCCCACTCGCCGCAACTAGAGAAAGCCTCCGGGCAGCAATGCAGACCCAACACAGCCCAAAATTCATTAATTAATTAATTAATTAAGAAAAAAAAAAAAGGCAGCACCTGGGGGCTGGCAGACTGATGCACCAAGTCTTACATCACGTCTACTTAGTATCCTGCATGTCAGGGCCATGCTGGACCTGGGGCTGCCCAGACAGAGTGGGGCCTGCATCACCCTTCCCAGGAGGGAGGGTGGAGGGAAACCCTGCATGACCTCTGAGGCCCTAAGAACCCTTGACTAAGGCTGAGCTCAATTTGAAACAGTGGGTGACCAGAGCAGACATTTCATTCATCTATCAATGAGAATCCAGCACTGGAGGAGCAGAAAACAATGGCCTCGCTCAACCTTGACGCTAATCCTGACATGGACCCTAACCCTAAACTCTGATCCTGACCCTAAGCCCTGACCTAACCTTAGCCTAACCCGTACCCTAAACCTGTACCTTACCCTAACCCATGCTCTACCCGTATCCTACCTGTACCCCAATTCTAACCCATACCCTAACACCCACTCTAACACAGAACCCTAACACCCTGAGACCAAAACCATAAACCTTAACCAATAAGCAAAACCATAACCATAACCAAACCATAAAATATAGTCATTAACCATACCCATAAATAACTCATTAACCATAAAACTTAAACCATAACAGCAACCATAAACCATACACAGCCCCAACCCTCACACCAGCCCCAGCCCTAATGCTAACCCTCCAAACCACTTACACCAAGCCAAGTCTAATCAGATTATACAACTACATCTTGAAAAAGAAAACTGGGGAATTCTCTGGTGGCCCAGTGGTTAGGACTCTGTGCTTTCACTGCCAAGGGCTCGGGTTCGATCCCTGACTGGGGAACTAAGATCCCACAAGCCATGGGACGTGGCCAAAATAAATAAATAATTAAAATGAAATAAAACCACTATTTTAAAAAAGATTTTAAAAATAAAGGAAAAAAACAAGAAAACTACCCCAGTACAACTTATAAATAGGAATGTAAAAATCTATCACACAATAATAGCAACATGAAACCAACAGAACTTTAAATGGATAATGCCATAAGCAAGTATCTCTACACCAGGAATTTCAGGTTGCTCAACATATGAAAAGTAAGCAATGTATTCAACCACAATAATGGTGTGAAGTAAAAACACATAATCATATCAATTAATGCAAAACATCTACAATGAAAATCCAGTGTTATTTCATGAAAAACACTCAAGAAAGCAGGAATAAAAGGAAATTTGTTCAATATGGAAAAGAGTAGTACAAAAAGCCACAGCAAACATCATGCTCAACGTTAAAGACTGAAAGATTTACTCCTGAAATCAGGAACAGGGCCAGGAAGCTGGCCTTCATCACCGTTACTCAATAGTGTACTGGAAGTTCTACCCAGAATCTTGAGGAAAGAAAGAAAAGGCATCCATGGGTGAATGGAAAAATTAAAACCGTGTCTCTTCACAGAACATAGGTCACATCATCTTATATATAAAACTACCTATAATCAGCAAAGAAATTATTTGAGCTAATCAACTAATTAATAAGCAGTGTTACAGAACAAAACATCAATTCATGAAAATCTATCTTATATGCATACGCTGGCAAAAAATAATCTGAAAAAGAATTTATGAGAACAATTCCATTTTTAATAATGTCAACATCAATATTTAGGAGTATGTTTAATCAAGGTACAAGACTTGTTTTTATGTATGTAAAGTTGTATGTTTGAAATTACTGGAAAGTCAATTACTTTTCAAAACATCATGTCTGTCAACAGCATGCCAGAAAAGCAGAGAAAACATCAAACTTCCATATAGAAGCCAAGCCTTACCCAGATCCAGTTCACCCAAAGTCCACATGTCATTTAGAGGCACTGTGGGAAGGTTATATTAGGAGCCGCCGTGTTCCGTGTTGTGGACGACCTGGATATGGTAGAAACAGTGGGATTTTTGAATTCCAATTTTCCACTTCATTCCACAAAAAAACTATTAGAACTAATAAATCAATTCAGTAAAGTTGCAAAATCAATACACAGAAATCAGTTGCCTTTCTAAACACTAATAATGAACCATCAGAAAGAGAAAGAAAGCAACCCTATTTACAACTGCATCAAAAAGAACAAAATACCTGGGAATAAAGTCAACCAAGGAGGTGAAAGACCTGCACACTGAAAACTTGAAGACATTGATGAAGACATTGAAAGACACACCAATAAATGGAAAGATATCCTGTTCTCATGGAATGGAACAATTAATATTGTTAAAATATCCATGCTACCCGAAGCAGTGGACACAGGGAATGCAATCCCTCCCAAAATTCCACGGTATTTCCCCCCAAAATAGAGCAAATCCTCCTAATATCTGTGGGGAACCACAAAGGACCCCAAATAGCCAAAGAAACCCTGAAAAAAGAGAACGGGCTGGA
Source organism: Balaenoptera ricei (assembly GCF_028023285.1). Lineage (NCBI taxonomy): Eukaryota > Metazoa > Chordata > Mammalia > Artiodactyla > Balaenopteridae > Balaenoptera > Balaenoptera ricei. Next base: position 62,815 of record NW_026777548.1, read on the forward strand.
GGCATCTCCCTCCCTGACGTCACACTCTGCTCAGAAGCTACAGTCACCAAAACAGTGTGGAACTGGCTCAAAACGGGCGCAGGGACCAGAGGAACAGGACAGAGAGACCAGAATTCAACCCACACGGACGGGGTCGGTGAATTTATGACACAGGGACCAAGGGCACACCAAGGAGCACGACACTCCCCACGATAAATGGTGCTGGGAAAACTGGACGCCCCATAACTCACGCTGGCTACCCTGCACACAAACCTGACCCAAACACCCAGCTTTCCACGCCAAGCCCTCCCTCGCTCACACGAAGACGGACCCCCTCAACGGTCAGTCGCCCACAGGAAGCTTCTCCCCACTTTTCCTCACCGTCTCTTCACCTTTTCCTCAGGCATCACCTGGGTCCTCAGGAAACCTAGTTCCCCAGTCAGCGTGGACGCAGCCCCATTTTGTCCTGAAGCCGAAACCCCAGCGAGTCCTGAGGAGACGGAGACCGAGCTCCTCTCAGCAGAGACGCTGAGCCGGGCGTCCTACCCGAAGGCCCCCGCCCCCGCCCCCGCGCCTGAGGCGGCTCAACTCCTCTCAGCTGCCCTCACAATGGAGTTCCATGGAAGGAGCATGCGCTGTGGGTCAGAGAGGCGAACTCGGCGCCACCCTGTGGTCAGTGCAGGAAGTGCAGGCCGCGCCTCCCTCACAGGTCACTGGGGGCAGCGTGCCCTACTGACAGGACTGCTGAATCCATTAAACTGGAAATTCAAACGAAAATGGAGTCTCTATCCCAAAAGTTTTCTAAAAGTAGTTAAGGAACAATTAATTGGAAACCATTTGGAAGGAAGTGAATGTAGATGCAAACTTTACAACTTATACCAAATTCACTCAAAGTTATTCAGAGGCAAATTTTATTTTAGTTTATAATTTATGTTTGGCTGCGTTGGGTCTTCGTTGCTGCATGTGGGCTTTCTCTAGTTGCGTCGAGCGGGGCTACTCTTCGTTGCGGTGCACGGGCTTCTCATTGCGGTGGCTTCTCTTGTGAGCGAGCACGGGCTCTAGGCGCGCAGGCTTCAGTAGTTGTGCCGCGCAGGCTTGGTTGCTCTGCGGCATGTGGGATCTTCCCGGACCAGGGCTCGAGCCCGTGTCCCCTGCATTGGCAGGCGGACTCTTAACCACTGCGTCACCAGGGAAGTCCCCACAGACAAACTTTAAATACAAAACTATTCAAGGGGCTCCCCTGGTGGCGCAGTGGTTGAAAATCTGCCTGCTAATGCAGGGGACACGGGTTCGAGCCCTGGTCTGGGAAGATCCCACATGCCGCGGAGCAACCAGGCCCGTGAGCCACAACTCCTGAACCTGCGCGTCTGGAGCCTGTGCTCCGCAACAAGACAGGCCGCGATAGTGAGAGGCCCGCGCACCGCCATGAAGAGTGGCCCCCGCTTGCCACAACTAGAGAAAGCCTTCGCACAGAAACGAAGACCCAACACAGCCAAAAATAAATAAATTATTTAATCAATTAAAAAGAAAAGCTGTCTCTCAAATTTAACTTCCAGAATATATTCAGGAAAAACGCATACGCCCTTTTTGGCCAACCAAAGAAGCGGGCAATGCAAATCAACACTACAAAGAGGTATCACTTCGAATCAGAAAAAAGGACCATCCTCACAAAGGGTAAAAACCAGATATGCAGGACAAGGAGAGGAGAAAAGGGAGCCTCGGTACGCTGAAGGGGGGAATGTAAATTGCCAACGGCCACTCTGGAGAAGTGTGCTGTGTTTCCTAAAACATCTAAAAAACAGAGCTACAAAGCATAGGGCGCTTCCACTCATGGGCCTATATGTTGGAAAATCCAAAAATCCACCGGACGCAGGCACCCCGTTTACTGCTGCTATGTTTACAACAGCCTCGACTTGGGTACAACTTCATAGTCCTTGGAAGGAAAAAATGGTGAAAGAAAATTTGATACTTAAGCACAACGGAATATTACTCAGCCCTGAAATCAATGAAATGAGGCCAGTTGCAGCAACTCAGGGGGACTTATGTATGGTCATTGAGAGTGAAATCAGTTAGACAGCAAGAGAAACTTATCATATCACTTATAAAGGGAATCTAAAAATCGCCAACCGTGAACTGAATTACAAACAGAACACCATCACACATTTACAAAACACACTTATGGCTGCTTAAGGGGAAAAGTGTGGTGCGGTGATGCATAAACCAGGAGGTTGAAATTGGCACAGATACCGTTCCATACGCCAATAATGTAATCGCCAAGACATACTCATGGTTCAAGGAACTGGACTCAGCACACTCTATTCACAGAAAAAACATATACCTGACTACTAGAAACTAGAAAAGAATTTATTGATGTCTCTCTGTAAGTGACTCAAGTGGATGTACAGCACCAAGAAACACAACATTGCAAATCAGCTCCAGCCCATTATAAAAATTAATTATAAAAAGAGAAAGACAGTGAGAGAGAGAGGAATTCTTACAAAATTCAATCAGGGGCTGTGAGGCAACTGGACTGACCACATCTACACTCACAGCTGAATGGGACATAAGGCTGGACACCCTAACCCTAAACCCTAACCCTAACCCAACCCTAACCCTACCTTAACCCTAACCCTAACCCAACACTAACCCTAACCCTGAACCTAAACCCTAACCCTAACCCCTAACCCTAACCCAACCCTAAGCCTAACCCTAACCCCTAGCCCTAGCCCTAGCCCTAACCCTGACCCTAACCCCTAACCCTTAACCCCTAACCCCTAACCCTAACCAAGTTCACAAGTAAACTTCTCGCCCACCTGGAGAGAGTGATTTCATTTGAAAGAGTAAAGACACAATCAGCTCAGTAATTGGCCACGGGGGCTGGAGGGGCCAAGGTTAACCTGAGCTGGAGGAACGTGGGTGCCTGCCTGGATGCTCAGAGGCCAAGGGCTGTTCTGAGACCTGCTTGGACACCCGTGCAGATGGAACAAAGGATCCGCCCAGTCCCAAGAGGGCCCCACCGGCCCTCACGAACGCAACACCAGACTTCCCAGGTGGCGCAGTGGTTAAGAATCCACCTGCCAATGCAGGAGACACGGGTTTGAGCCCTGGTCAGGGAAGATCCCACATGCTGTGGAGCAACTAAGCCCGTGCACCACAACTACTGAGCCTGCGCTCTAGAACCCGCGAGCCCCAACTGCTGAAGCCCACGCGCTTAGAGCCTGTGCTCTGCAACAAGAGAAGCCACCGCAATGAGAAGCCCCCACTCGCCGCAACTAGAGAAAGCCTCCGGGCAGCAATGCAGACCCAACACAGCCCAAAATTCATTAATTAATTAATTAATTAAGAAAAAAAAAAAAGGCAGCACCTGGGGGCTGGCAGACTGATGCACCAAGTCTTACATCACGTCTACTTAGTATCCTGCATGTCAGGGCCATGCTGGACCTGGGGCTGCCCAGACAGAGTGGGGCCTGCATCACCCTTCCCAGGAGGGAGGGTGGAGGGAAACCCTGCATGACCTCTGAGGCCCTAAGAACCCTTGACTAAGGCTGAGCTCAATTTGAAACAGTGGGTGACCAGAGCAGACATTTCATTCATCTATCAATGAGAATCCAGCACTGGAGGAGCAGAAAACAATGGCCTCGCTCAACCTTGACGCTAATCCTGACATGGACCCTAACCCTAAACTCTGATCCTGACCCTAAGCCCTGACCTAACCTTAGCCTAACCCGTACCCTAAACCTGTACCTTACCCTAACCCATGCTCTACCCGTATCCTACCTGTACCCCAATTCTAACCCATACCCTAACACCCACTCTAACACAGAACCCTAACACCCTGAGACCAAAACCATAAACCTTAACCAATAAGCAAAACCATAACCATAACCAAACCATAAAATATAGTCATTAACCATACCCATAAATAACTCATTAACCATAAAACTTAAACCATAACAGCAACCATAAACCATACACAGCCCCAACCCTCACACCAGCCCCAGCCCTAATGCTAACCCTCCAAACCACTTACACCAAGCCAAGTCTAATCAGATTATACAACTACATCTTGAAAAAGAAAACTGGGGAATTCTCTGGTGGCCCAGTGGTTAGGACTCTGTGCTTTCACTGCCAAGGGCTCGGGTTCGATCCCTGACTGGGGAACTAAGATCCCACAAGCCATGGGACGTGGCCAAAATAAATAAATAATTAAAATGAAATAAAACCACTATTTTAAAAAAGATTTTAAAAATAAAGGAAAAAAACAAGAAAACTACCCCAGTACAACTTATAAATAGGAATGTAAAAATCTATCACACAATAATAGCAACATGAAACCAACAGAACTTTAAATGGATAATGCCATAAGCAAGTATCTCTACACCAGGAATTTCAGGTTGCTCAACATATGAAAAGTAAGCAATGTATTCAACCACAATAATGGTGTGAAGTAAAAACACATAATCATATCAATTAATGCAAAACATCTACAATGAAAATCCAGTGTTATTTCATGAAAAACACTCAAGAAAGCAGGAATAAAAGGAAATTTGTTCAATATGGAAAAGAGTAGTACAAAAAGCCACAGCAAACATCATGCTCAACGTTAAAGACTGAAAGATTTACTCCTGAAATCAGGAACAGGGCCAGGAAGCTGGCCTTCATCACCGTTACTCAATAGTGTACTGGAAGTTCTACCCAGAATCTTGAGGAAAGAAAGAAAAGGCATCCATGGGTGAATGGAAAAATTAAAACCGTGTCTCTTCACAGAACATAGGTCACATCATCTTATATATAAAACTACCTATAATCAGCAAAGAAATTATTTGAGCTAATCAACTAATTAATAAGCAGTGTTACAGAACAAAACATCAATTCATGAAAATCTATCTTATATGCATACGCTGGCAAAAAATAATCTGAAAAAGAATTTATGAGAACAATTCCATTTTTAATAATGTCAACATCAATATTTAGGAGTATGTTTAATCAAGGTACAAGACTTGTTTTTATGTATGTAAAGTTGTATGTTTGAAATTACTGGAAAGTCAATTACTTTTCAAAACATCATGTCTGTCAACAGCATGCCAGAAAAGCAGAGAAAACATCAAACTTCCATATAGAAGCCAAGCCTTACCCAGATCCAGTTCACCCAAAGTCCACATGTCATTTAGAGGCACTGTGGGAAGGTTATATTAGGAGCCGCCGTGTTCCGTGTTGTGGACGACCTGGATATGGTAGAAACAGTGGGATTTTTGAATTCCAATTTTCCACTTCATTCCACAAAAAAACTATTAGAACTAATAAATCAATTCAGTAAAGTTGCAAAATCAATACACAGAAATCAGTTGCCTTTCTAAACACTAATAATGAACCATCAGAAAGAGAAAGAAAGCAACCCTATTTACAACTGCATCAAAAAGAACAAAATACCTGGGAATAAAGTCAACCAAGGAGGTGAAAGACCTGCACACTGAAAACTTTAAGACATTGATGAAGACATTGAAAGACACACCAATAAATGGAAAGATATCCTGTTCTCATGGAATGGAACAATTAATATTGTTAAAATATCCATGCTACCCGAAGCAGTGGACACAGGGAATGCAATCCCTCCCAAAATTCCACGGTATTTCCCCCCAAAATAGAGCAAATCCTCCTAATATCTGTGGGGAACCACAAAGGACCCCAAATAGCCAAAGAAACCCTGAAAAAAGAGAACGGGCTGGAGGCATCTCCCTCCCTGACGTCACACTCTGCTCAGAAGCTACAGTCACCAAAACAGTGTGGAACTGGCTCAAAACGGGCGCAGGGACCAGAGGAACAGGACAGAGAGACCAGAATTCAACCCACACGGACGGGGTCGGTGAATTTATGACACAGGGACCAAGGGCACACCAAGGAGCACGACACTCCCCACGATAAATGGTGCTGGGAAAACTGGACGCCCCATAACTCACGCTGGCTACCCTGCACACAAACCTGACCCAAACACCCAGCTTTCCACGCCAAGCCCTCCCTCGCTCACACGAAGACGGACCCCCTCAACGGTCAGTCGCCCACAGGAAGCTTCTCCCCACTTTTCCTCACCGTCTCTTCACCTTTTCCTCAGGCATCACCTGGGTCCTCAGGAAACCTAGTTCCCCAGTCAGCGTGGACGCAGCCCCATTTTGTCCTGAAGCCGAAACCCCAGCGAGTCCTGAGGAGACGGAGACCGAGCTCCTCTCAGCAGAGACGCTGAGCCGGGCGTCCTACCCGAAGGCCCCCGCCCCCGCCCCCGCGCCTGAGGCGGCTCAACTCCTCTCAGCTGCCCTCACAATGGAGTTCCATGGAAGGAGCATGCGCTGTGGGTCAGAGAGGCGAACTCGGCGCCACCCTGTGGTCAGTGCAGGAAGTGCAGGCCGCGCCTCCCTCACAGGTCACTGGAGGCAGCGTGCCCTACTGACAGGACTGCTGAATCCATTAAACTGGAAATTCAAACGAAAATGGAGTCTCTATCCCAAAAGTTTTCTAAAAGTAGTTAAGGAACAATTAATTGGAAACCATTTGGAAGGAAGTGAATGTAGATGCAAACTTTACAACTTATACCAAATTCACTCAAAGTTATTCAGAGGCAAATTTTATTTTAGTTTATAATTTATGTTTGGCTGCGTTGGGTCTTCGTTGCTGCATGTGGGCTTTCTCTAGTTGCGTCGAGCGGGGCTACTCTTCGTTGCGGTGCACGGGCTTCTCATTGCGGTGGCTTCTCTTGTGAGCGAGCACGGGCTCTAGGCGCGCAGGCTTCAGTAGTTGTGCCGCGCAGGCTTGGTTGCTCTGCGGCATGTGGGATCTTCCCGGACCAGGGCTCGAGCCCGTGTCCCCTGCATTGGCAGGCGGACTCTTAACCACTGCGTCACCAGGGAAGTCCCCACAGACAAACTTTAAATACAAAACTATTCAAGGGGCTCCCCTGGTGGCGCAGTGGTTGAGAATCTGCCTGCTAATGCAGGGGACACGGGTTCGAGCCCTGGTCTGGGAAGATCCCACATGCCGCGGAGCAACCAGGCCCGTGAGCCACAACTCCTGAACCTGCGCGTCTGGAGCCTGTGCTCCGCAACAAGACAGGCCGCGATAGTGAGAGGCCCGCGCACCGCCATGAAGAGTGGCCCCCGCTTGCCACAACTAGAGAAAGCCTTCGCACAGAAACGAAGACCCAACACAGCCAAAAATAAATAAATTATTTAATCAATTAAAAAGAAAAGCTGTCTCTCAAATTTAACTTCCAGAATATATTCAGGAAAAACGCATACGCCCTTTTTGGCCAACCAAAGAAGCGGGCAATGCAAATCAACACTACAAAGAGGTATCACTTCGAATCAGAAAAAAGGACCATCCTCACAAAGGGTAAAAACCAGATATGCAGGACAAGGAGAGGAGAAAAGGGAGCCTCGGTACACTGAAGGGGGGAATGTAAATTGCCAACGGCCACTCTGGAGAAGTGTGCTGTGTTTCCTAAAACATCTAAAAAACAGAGCTACAAAGCATAGGGCGCTTCCACTCATGGGCCTATATGTTGGAAAATCCAAAAATCCACCGGACGCAGGCACCCCGTTTACTGCTGCTATGTTTACAACAGCCTCGACTTGGGTACAACTTCATAGTCCTTGGAAGGAAAAAATGGTGAAAGAAAATTTGATACTTAAGCACAACGGAATATTACTCAGCCCTGAAATCAATGAAATGAGGCCAGTTGCAGCAACTCAGGGGGACTTATGTATGGTCATTGAGAGTGAAATCAGTTAGACAGCAAGAGAAACTTATCATATCACTTATAAAGGGAATCTAAAAATCGCCAACCGTGAACTGAATTACAAACAGAACACCATCACACATTTACAAAACACACTTATGGCTGCTTAAGGGGAAAAGTGTGGTGCGGTGATGCATAAACCAGGAGGTTGAAATTGGCACAGATACCGTTCCATACGCCAATAATGTAATCGCCAAGACATACTCATGGTTCAAGGAACTGGACTCAGCACACTCTATTCACAGAAAAAACATATACCTGACTACTAGAAACTAGAAAAGAATTTATTGATGTCTCTCTGTAAGTGACTCAAGTGGATGTACAGCACCAAGAAACACAACATTGCAAATCAGCTCCAGCCCATTATAAAAATTAATTATAAAAAGAGAAAGACAGTGAGAGAGAGAGGAATTCTTACAAAATTCAATCAGGGGCTGTGAGGCAACTGGACTGACCACATCTACACTCACAGCTGAATGGGACGTAAGGCTGGACACCCTAACCCTAAACCCTAACCCTAACCCAACCCTAACCCTACCTTAACCCTAACACTAACCCAACACTAACCCTAACCCTGAACCTAAACCCTAACCCTAACCCCTAACCCTAACCCAACCCTAAGCCTAACCCTAACCCCTAGCCCTAGCCCTAACCCTGACCCAACCCCTAACCCTTAACCCCTAACCCCTAACCCTAACCAAGTTCACAAGTAAACTTCTCGCCCACCTGGAGAGAGTGATTTCATTTGAAAGAGTAAAGACACAATCAGCTCAGTAATTGGCCACGGGGGCTGGAGGGGCCAAGGTTAACCTGAGCTGGAGGAACGTGGGTGCCTGCCTGGATGCTCAGAGGCCAAGGGCTGTTCTGAGACCTGCTTGGACACCCGTGCAGATGGAACAAAGGATCCGCCCAGTCCCAAGAGGGCCCCACCGGCCCTCACGAACGCAACACCAGACTTCCCAGGTGGCGCAGTGGTTAAGAATCCACCTGCCAATGCAGGAGACACGGGTTTGAGCCCTGGTCAGGGAAGATCCCACATGCTGTGGAGCAACTAAGCCCGTGCACCACAACTACTGAGCCTGCGCTCTAGAACCCGCGAGCCCCAACTGCTGAAGCCCACGCGCTTAGAGCCTGTGCTCTGCAACAAGAGAAGCCACCGCAATGAGAAGCCCCCACTCGCCGCAACTAGAGAAAGCCTCCGGGCAGCAATGCAGACCCAACACAGCCCAAAATTCATTAATTAATTAATTAATTAAGAAAAAAAAAAAGGCAGCACCTGGGGGCTGGCAGACTGATGCACCAAGTCTTACATCACGTCTACTTAGTATCCTGCATGTCAGGGCCATGCTGGACCTGGGGCTGCCCAGACAGAGTGGGGCCTGCATCACCCTTCCCAGGAGGGAGGGTGGAGGGAAACCCTGCATGACCTCTGAGGCCCTAAGAACCCTTGACTAAGGCTGAGCTCAATTTGAAACAGTGGGTGACCAGAGCAGACATTTCATTCATCTATCAATGAGAATCCAGCACTGGAGGAGCAGAAAACAATGGCCTCGCTCAACCTTGACGCTAATCCTGACATGGACCCTAACCCTAAACTCTGATCCTGACCCTAAGCCCTGACCTAACCTTAGCCTAACCCGTACCCTAAACCTGTACCTTACCCTAACCCATGCTCTACCCGTATCCTACCTGTACCCCAATTCTAACCCATACCCTAACACCCACTCTAACACAGAACCCTAACACCCTGAGACCAAAACCATAAACCTTAACCAATAAGCAAAACCATAACCATAACCAAACCATAAAATATAGTCATTAACCATACCCATAAATAACTCATTAACCATAAAACTTAAACCATAACAGCAACCATAAACCATACACAGCCCCAACCCTCACACCAGCCCCAGCCCTAATGCTAACCCTCCAAACCACTTACACCAAGCCAAGTCTAATCAGATTATACAACTACATCTTGAAAAAGAAAACTGGGGAATTCTCTGGTGGCCCAGTGGTTAGGACTCTGTGCTTTCACTGCCAAGGGCTCGGGTTCGATCCCTGACTGGGGAACTAAGATCCCACAAGCCATGGGACGTGGCCAAAATAAATAAATAATTAAAATGAAATAAAACCACTATTTTAAAAAAGATTTTAAAAATAAAGGAAAAAAACAAGAAAACTACCCCAGTACAACTTATAAATAGGAATGTAAAAATCTATCACACAATAATAGCAACATGAAACCAACAGAACTTTAAATGGATAATGCCATAAGCAAGTATCTCTACACCAGGAATTTCAGGTTGCTCAACATATGAAAAGTAAGCAATGTATTCAACCACAATAATGGTGTGAAGTAAAAACACATAATCATATCAATTAATGCAAAACATCTACAATGAAAATCCAGTGTTATTTCATGAAAAACACTCAAGAAAGCAGGAATAAAAGGAAATTTGTTCAATATGGAAAAGAGTAGTACAAAAAGCCACAGCAAACATCATGCTCAACGTTAAAGACTGAAAGATTTACTCCTGAAATCAGGAACAGGGCCAGGAAGCTGGCCTTCATCACCGTTACTCAATAGTGTACTGGAAGTTCTACCCAGAATCTTGAGGAAAGAAAGAAAAGGCATCCATGGGTGAATGGAAAAATTAAAACCGTGTCTCTTCACAGAACATAGGTCACATCATCTTATATATAAAACTACCTATAATCAGCAAAGAAATTATTTGAGCTAATCAACTAATTAATAAGCAGTGTTACAGAACAAAACATCAATTCATGAAAATCTATCTTATATGCATACGCTGGCAAAAAATAATCTGAAAAAGAATTTATGAGAACAATTCCATTTTTAATAATGTCAACATCAATATTTAGGAGTATGTTTAATCAAGGTACAAGACTTGTTTTTATGTATGTAAAGTTGTATGTTTGAAATTACTGGAAAGTCAATTACTTTTCAAAACATCATGTCTGTCAACAGCATGCCAGAAAAGCAGAGAAAACATCAAACTTCCATATAGAAGCCAAGCCTTACCCAGATCCAGTTCACCCAAAGTCCACATGTCATTTAGAGGCACTGTGGGAAGGTTATATTAGGAGCCGCCGTGTTCCGTGTTGTGGACGACCTGGATATGGTAGAAACAGTGGGATTTTTGAATTCCAATTTTCCACTTCATTCCACAAAAAAACTATTAGAACTAATAAATCAATTCAGTAAAGTTGCAAAATCAATACACAGAAATCAGTTGCCTTTCTAAACACTAATAATGAACCATCAGAAAGAGAAAGAAAGCAACCCTATTTACAACTGCATCAAAAAGAACAAAATACCTGGGAATAAAGTCAACCAAGGAGGTGAAAGACCTGCACACTGAAAACTTGAAGACATTGATGAAGACATTGAAAGACACACCAATAAATGGAAAGATATCCTGTTCTCATGGAATGGAACAATTAATATTGTTAAAATATCCATGCTACCCGAAGCAGTGGACACAGGGAATGCAATCCCTCCCAAAATTCCACGGTATTTCCCCCCAAAATAGAGCAAATCCTCCTAATATCTGTGGGGAACCACAAAGGACCCCAAATAGCCAAAGAAACCCTGAAAAAAGAGAACGGGCTGGAGGCATCTCCCTCCCTGACGTCACACTCTGCTCAGAAGCTACAGTCACCAAAACAGTGTGGAACTGGCTCAAAACGGGCGCAGGGACCAGAGGAACAGGACAGAGAGACCAGAATTCAACCCACACGGACGGGGTCGGTGAATTTATGACACAGGGACCAAGGGCACACCAAGGAGCACGACACTCCCCACGATAAATGGTGCTGGGAAAACTGGACGCCCCATAACTCACGCTGGCTACCCTGCACACAAACCTGACCCAAACACCCAGCTTTCCACGCCAAGCCCTCCCTCGCTCACACGAAGACGGACCCCCTCAACGGTCAGTCGCCCACAGGAAGCTTCTCCCCACTTTTCCTCACCGTCTCTTCACCTTTTCCTCAGGCATCACCTGGGTCCTCAGGAAACCTAGTTCCCCAGTCAGCGTGGACGCAGCCCCATTTTGTCCTGAAGCCGAAACCCCAGCGAGTCCTGAGGAGACGGAGACCGAGCTCCTCTCAGCAGAGACGCTGAGCCGGGCGTCCTACCCGAAGGCCCCCGCCCCCGCCCCCGCGCCTGAGGCGGCTCAACTCCTCTCAGCTGCCCTCACAATGGAGTTCCATGGAAGGAGCATGCGCTGTGGGTCAGAGAGGCGAACTCGGCGCCACCCTGTGGTCAGTGCAGGAAGTGCAGGCCGCGCCTCCCTCACAGGTCACTGGGGGCAGCGTGCCCTACTGACAGGACTGCTGAATCCATTAAACTGGAAATTCAAACGAAAATGGAGTCTCTATCCCAAAAGTTTTCTAAAAGTAGTTAAGGAACAATTAATTGGAAACCATTTGGAAGGAAGTGAATGTAGATGCAAACTTTACAACTTATACCAAATTCACTCAAAGTTATTCAGAGGCAAATTTTATTTTAGTTTATAATTTATGTTTGGCTGCGTTGGGTCTTCGTTGCTGCATGTGGGCTTTCTCTAGTTGCGTCGAGCGGGGCTACTCTTCGTTGCGGTGCACGGGCTTCTCATTGCGGTGGCTTCTCTTGTGAGCGAGCACGGGCTCTAGGCGCGCAGGCTTCAGTAGTTGTGCCGCGCAGGCTTGGTTGCTCTGCGGCATGTGGGATCTTCCCGGACCAGGGCTCGAGCCCGTGTCCCCTGCATTGGCAGGCGGACTCTTAACCACTGCGTCACCAGGGAAGTCCCCACAGACAAACTTTAAATACAAAACTATTCAAGGGGCTCCCCTGGTGGCGCAGTGGTTGAGAATCTGCCTGCTAATGCAGGGGACACGGGTTCGAGCCCTGGTCTGGGAAGATCCCACATGCCGCGGAGCAACCAGGCCCGTGAGCCACAACTCCTGAACCTGCGCGTCTGGAGCCTGTGCTCCGCAACAAGACAGGCCGCGATAGTGAGAGGCCCGCGCACCGCGATGAAGAGTGGCCCCCGCTTGCCACAACTAGAGAAAGCCTTCGCACAGAAACGAAGACCCAACACAGCCAAAAATAAATAAATTATTTAATCAATTAAAAAGAAAAGCTGTCTCTCAAATTTAACTTCCAGAATATATTCAGGAAAAACGCATACGCCCTTTTTGGCCAACCAAAGAAGCGGGCAATGCAAATCAACACTACAAAGAGGTATCACTTCGAGTCAGAAAAAAGGACCATCCTCACAAAGGGTAAAAACCAGATATGCAGGACAAGGAGAGGAGAAAAGGGAGCCTCGTTACGCTGAAGGGGGGAATGTAAATTGCCAACGGCCACTCTGGAGAAGTGTGCTGTGTTTCCTAAAACATCTAAAAAACAGAGCTACAAAGCATAGGGCGCTTCCACTCATGGGCCTATATGTTGGAAAATCCAAAAATCCACCGGACGCAGGCACCCCGTTTACTGCTGCTATGTTTACAACAGCCTCGACTTGGGTACAACTTCATAGTCCTTGGAAGGAAAAAATGGTGAAAGAAAATTTGATACTTAAGCACAACGGAATATTACTCAGCCCTGAAATCAATGAAATGAGGCCAGTTGCAGCAACTCAGGGGGACTTATGTATGGTCATTGAGAGTGAAATCAGTTAGACAGCAAGAGAAACTTATCATATCACTTATAAAGGGAATCTAAAAATCGCCAACCGTGAACTGAATTACAAACAGAACACCATCACACATTTACAAAACACACTTACGGCTGCTTAAGGGGAAAAGTGTGGTGCGGTGATGCATAAACCAGGAGGTTGAAATTGGCACAGATACCGTTCCATACGCCAATAATGTAATCGCCAAGACATACTCATGGTTCAAGGAACTGGACTCAGCACACTCTATTCACAGAAAAAACATATATCTGACTACTAGAAACTAGAAAAGAATTTATTGATGTCTCTCTGTAAGTGACTCAAGTGGATGTACAGCACCAAGAAACACAACATTGCAAATCAGCTCCAGCCCATTATAAAAATTAATTATAAAAAGAGAAAGACAGTGAGAGAGAGAGGAATTCTTACAAAATTCAATCAGGGGCTGTGAGGCAACTGGACTGACCACATCTACACTCACAGCTGAATGGGACGTAAGGCTGGACACCCTAACCCTAAACCCTAACCCTAACCCAACCCTAACCCTACCTTAACCCTAACCCTAACCCAACACTAACCCTAACCCTGAACCTAAACCCTAACCCTAACCCCTAACCCTAACCCAACCCTAAGCCTAACCCTAACCCCTAGCCCTAGCCCTAGCCCTAACCCTGACCCTAACCCCTAACCCTTAACCCCTAACCCCTAACCCTAACCAAGTTCACAAGTAAACTTCTCGCCCACCTGGAGAGAGTGATTTCATTTGAAAGAGTAAAGACACAATCAGCTCAGTAATTGGCCACGGGGGCTGGAGGGGCCAAGGTTAACCTGAGCTGGAGGAACGTGGGTGCCTGCCTGGATGCTCAGAGGCCAAGGGCTGTTCTGAGACCTGCTTGGACACCCGTGCAGATGGAACAAAGGATCCGCCCAGTCCCAAGAGGGCCCCACCGGCCCTCACGAACGCAACACCAGACTTCCCAGGTGGCGCAGTGGTTAAGAATCCACCTGCCAATGCAGGAGACACGGGTTTGAGCCCTGGTCAGGGAAGATCCCACATGCTGTGGAGCAACTAAGCCCGTGCACCACAACTACTGAGCCTGCGCTCTAGAACCCGCGAGCCCCAACTGCTGAAGCCCACGCGCTTAGAGCCTGTGCTCTGCAACAAGAGAAGCCACCGCAATGAGAAGCCCCCACTCGCCGCAACTAGAGAAAGCCTCCGGGCAGCAATGCAGACCCAACACAGCCCAAAATTCATTAATTAATTAATTAATTAAGAAAAAAAAAAAAGGCAGCACCTGGGGGCTGGCAGACTGATGCACCAAGTCTTACATCACGTCTACTTAGTATCCTGCATGTCAGGGCCATGCTGGACCTGGGGCTGCCCAGACAGAGTGGGGCCTGCATCACCCTTCCCAGGAGGGAGGGTGGAGGGAAACCCTGCATGACCTCTGAGGCCCTAAGAACCCTTGACTAAGGCTGAGCTCAATTTGAAACAGTGGGTGACCAGAGCGGACATTTCATTCATCTATCAATGAGAATCCAGCACTGGAGGAGCAGAAAACAATGGCCTCGCTCAACCTTGACGCTAATCCTGACATGGACCCTAACCCTAAACTCTGATCCTGACCCTAAGCCCTGACCTAACCTTAGCCTAACCCGTACCCTAAACCTGTACCTTACCCTAACCCATGCTCTACCCGTATCCTACCTGTACCCCAATTCTAACCCATACCCTAACACCCACTCTAACACAGAACCCTAACACCCTGAGACCAAAACCATAAACCTTAACCAATAAGCAAAACCATAACCATAACCAAACCATAAAATATAGTCATTAACCATACCCATAAATAACTCATTAACCATAAAACTTAAACCATAACAGCAACCATAAACCATACACAGCCCCAACCCTCACACCAGCCCCAGCCCTAATGCTAACCCTCCAAACCACTTACACCAAGCCAAGTCTAATCAGATTATACAACTACATCTTGAAAAAGAAAACTGGGGAATTCTCTGGTGGCCCAGTGGTTAGGACTCTGTGCTTTCACTGCCAAGGGCTCGGGTTCGATCCCTGACTGGGGAACTAAGATCCCACAAGCCATGGGACGTGGCCAAAATAAATAAATAAGTAAAATGAAATAAAACCACTATTTTAAAAAAGATTTTAAAAATAAAGGAAAAAAACAAGAAAACTACCCCAGTACAACTTATAAATAGGAATGTAAAAATCTATCACACAATAATAGCAACATGAAACCAACAGAACTTTAAATGGATAATGCCATAAGCAAGTATCTCTACACCAGGAATTTCAGGTTGCTCAACATATGAAAAGTAAGCAATGTATTCAACCACAATAATGGTGTGAAGTAAAAACACATAATCATATCAATTAATTCAAAACATCTACAATGAAAATCCAGTGTTATTTCATGAAAAACACTCAAGAAAGCAGGAATAAAAGGAAATTTGTTCAATATGGAAAAGAGTAGTACAAAAAGCCACAGCAAACATCATGCTCAACGTTAAAGACTGAAAGATTTACTCCTGAAATCAGGAACAGGGCCAGGAAGCTGGCCTTCATCACCGTTACTCAATAGTGTACTGGAAGTTCTACCCAGAATCTTGAGGAAAGAAAGAAAAGGCATCCATGGGTGAATGGAAAAATTAAAACCGTGTCTCTTCACAGAACATAGGTCACATCATCTTATATATAAAACTACCTATAATCAGCAAAGAAATTATTTGAGCTAATCAACTAATTAATAAGCAGTGTTACAGAACAAAACATCAATTCATGAAAATCTATCTTATATGCATACGCTGGCAAAAAATAATCTGAAAAAGAATTTATGAGAACAATTCCATTTTTAATAATGTCAACATCAATATTTAGGAGTATGTTTAATCAAGGTACAAGACTTGTTTTTATGTATGTAAAGTTGTATGTTTGAAATTACTGGAAAGTCAATTACTTTTCAAAACATCATGTCTGTCAACAGCATGCCAGAAAAGCAGAGAAAACATCAAACTTCCATATAGAAGCCAAGCCTTACCCAGATCCAGTTCACCCAAAGTCCACATGTCATTTAGAGGCACTGTGGGAAGGTTATATTAGGAGCCGCCGTGTTCCGTGTTGTGGACGACCTGGATATGGTAGAAACAGTGGGATTTTTGAATTCCAATTTTCCACTTCATTCCACAAAAAAACTATTAGAACTAATAAATCAATTCAGTAAAGTTGCAAAATCAATACACAGAAATCAGTTGCCTTTCTAAACACTAATAATGAACCATCAGAAAGAGAAAGAAAGCAACCCTATTTACAACTGCATCAAAAAGAACAAAATACCTGGGAATAAAGTCAACCAAGGAGGTGAAAGACCTGCACACTGAAAACTTGAAGACATTGATGAAGACATTGAAAGACACACCAATAAATGGAAAGATATCCTGTTCTCATGGAATGGAACAATTAATATTGTTAAAATATCCATGCTACCCGAAGCAGTGGACACAGGGAATGCAATCCCTCCCAAAATTCCATGGTATTTCCCCCCAAAATAGAGCAAATCCTCCTAATATCTGTGGGGAACCACAAAGGACCCCAAATAGCCAAAGAAACCCTGAAAAAAGAGAACGGGCTGGAGGCATCTCCCTCCCTGACGTCACACTCTGCTCAGAAGCTACAGTCACCAAAACAGTGTGGAACTGGCTCAAAACGGGCGCAGGGACCAGAGGAACAGGACAGAGAGACCAGAATTCAACCCACACGGACGGGGTCGGTGAATTTATGACACAGGGACCAAGGGCACACCAAGGAGCACGACACTCCCCACGATAAATGGTGCTGGGAAAACTGGACGCCCCATAACTCACGCTGGCTACCCTGCACACAAACCTGACCCAAACACCCAGCTTTCCACGCCAAGCCCTCCCTCGCTCACACGAAGACGGACCCCCTCAACGGTCAGTCGCCCACAGGAAGCTTCTCCCCACTTTTCCTCACCGTCTCTTCACCTTTTCCTCAGGCATCACCTGGGTCCTCAGGAAACCTAGTTCCCCAGTCAGCGTGGACGCAGCCCCATTTTGTCCTGAAGCCGAAACCCCAGCGAGTCCTGAGGAGACGGAGACCGAGCTCCTCTCAGCAGAGACGCTGAGCCGGGCGTCCTACCCGAAGGCCCCCGCCCCCGCCCCCGCGCCTGAGGCGGCTCAACTCCTCTCAGCTGCCCTCACAATGGAGTTCCATGGAAGGAGCATGCGCTGTGGGTCAGAGAGGCGAACTCGGCGCCACCCTGTGGTCAGTGCAGGAAGTGCAGGCCGCGCCTCCCTCACAGGTCACTGGGGGCAGCGTGCCCTACTGACAGGACTGCTGAATCCATTAAACTGGAAATTCAAACGAAAATGGAGTCTCTATCCCAAAAGTTTTCTAAAAGTAGTTAAGGAACAATTAATTGGAAACCATTTGGAAGGAAGTGAATGTAGATGCAAACTTTACAACTTATACCAAATTCACTCAAAGTTATTCAGAGGCAAATTTTATTTTAGTTTATAATTTATGTTTGGCTGCGTTGGGTCTTCGTTGCTGCATGTGGGCTTTCTCTAGTTGCGTCGAGCGGGGCTACTCTTCGTTGCGGTGCACGGGCTTCTCATTGCGGTGGCTTCTCTTGTGAGCGAGCACGGGCTCTAGGCGCGCAGGCTTCAGTAGTTGTGCCGCGCAGGCTTGGTTGCTCTGCGGCATGTGGGATCTTCCCGGACCAGGGCTCGAGCCCGTGTCCCCTGCATTGGCAGGCGGACTCTTAACCACTGCGTCACCAGGGAAGTCCCCACAGACAAACTTTAAATACAAAACTATTCAAGGGGCTCCCCTGGTGGCGCAGTGGTTGAGAATCTGCCTGCTAATGCAGGGGACACGGGTTCGAGCCCTGGTCTGGGAAGATCCCACATGCCGCGGAGCAACCAGGCCCGTGAGCCACAACTCCTGAACCTGCGCGTCTGGAGCCTGTGCTCCGCAACAAGACAGGCCGCGATAGTGAGAGGCCCGCGCACCGCCATGAAGAGTGGCCCCCGCTTGCCACAACTAGAGAAAGCCTTCGCACAGAAACGAAGACCCAACACAGCCAAAAATAAATAAATTATTTAATCAATTAAAAAGAAAAGCTGTCTCTCAAATTTAACTTCCAGAATATATTCAGGAAAAACGCATATGCCCTTTTTGGCCAACCAAAGAAGCGGGCAATGCAAATCAACACTACAAAGAGGTATCACTTCGAATCAGAAAAAAGGACCATCCTCACAAAGGGTAAAAACCAGATATGCAGGACAAGGAGAGGAGAAAAGGGAGCCTCGGTACGCTGAAGGGGGGAATGTAAATTGCCAACGGCCACTCTGGAGAAGTGTGCTGTGTTTCCTAAAACATCTAAAAAACAGAGCTACAAAGCATAGGGCGCTTCCACTCATGGGCCTATATGTTGGAAAATCCAAAAATCCACCGGACGCAGGCACCCCGTTTACTGCTGCTATGTTTACAACAGCCTCGACTTGGGTACAACTTCATAGTCCTTGGAAGGAAAAAATGGTGAAAGAAAATTTGATACTTAAGCACAACGGAATATTACTCAGCCCTGAAATCAATGAAATGAGGCCAGTTGCAGCAACTCAGGGGGACTTATGTATGGTCATTGAGAGTGAAATCAGTTAGACAGCAAGAGAAACTTATCATATCACTTATAAAGGGAATCTAAAAATCGCCAACCGTGAACTGAATTACAAACAGAACACCATCACACATTTACAAAACACACTTACGGCTGCTTAAGGGGAAAAGTGTGGTGCGGTGATGCATAAACCAGGAGGTTGAAATTGGCACAGATACCGTTCCATACGCCAATAATGTAATCGCCAAGACATACTCATGGTTCAAGGAACTGGACTCAGCACACTCTATTCACAGAAAAAACATATACCTGACTACTAGAAACTAGAAAAGAATTTATTGATGGCTCTCTGTAAGTGACTCAAGTGGATGTACAGCACCAAGAAACACAACATTGCAAATCAGCTCCAGCCCATTATAAAAATTAATTATAAAAAGAGAAAGACAGTGAGAGAGAGAGGAATTCTTACAAAATTCAATCAGGGGCTGTGAGGCAACTGGACTGACCACATCTACACTCACAGCTGAATGGGACGTAAGGCTGGACACCCTAACCCTAAACCCTAACCCTAACCCAACCCTAACCCTACCTTAACCCTAACCCTAACCCAACACTAACCCTAACCCTAAACCTAAACCCTAACCCTAACCCCTAACCCTAACCCAACCCTAAGCCTAACCCTAACCCCTAGCCCTAGCCCTAGCCCTAACCCTGACCCTAACCCCTAACCCTTAACCCCTAACCCCTAACCCTAACCAAGTTCACAAGTAAACTTCTCGCCCACCTGGAGAGAGTGATTTCATTTGAAAGAGTAAAGACACAATCAGCTCAGTAATTGGCCACGGGGGCTGGAGGGGCCAAGGTTAACCTGAGCTGGAGGAACGTGGGTGCCTGCCTGGATGCTCAGAGGCCAAGGGCTGTTCTGAGACCTGCTTGGACACCCGTGCAGATGGAACAAAGGATCCGCCCAGTCCCAAGAGGGCCCCACCGGCCCTCACGAACGCAACACCAGACTTCCCAGGTGGCGCAGTGGTTAAGAATCCACCTGCCAATGCAGGAGACACGGGTTTGAGCCCTGGTCAGGGAAGATCCCACATGCTGTGGAGCAACTAAGCCCGTGCACCACAACTACTGAGCCTGCGCTCTAGAACCCGTGAGCCCCAACTGCTGAAGCCCACGCGCTTAGAGCCTGTGCTCTGCAACAAGAGAAGCCACCGCAATGAGAAGCCCCCACTCGCCGCAACTAGAGAAAGCCTCCGGGCAGCAATGCAGACCCAACACAGCCCAAAATTCATTAATTAATTAATTAATTAAGAAAAAAAAAAAAAGGCAGCACCTGGGGGCTGGCAGACTGATGCACCAAGTCTTACATCACGTCTACTTAGTATCCTGCATGTCAGGGCCATGCTGGACCTGGGGCTGCCCAGACAGAGTGGGGCCTGCATCACCCTTCCCAGGAGGGAGGGTGGAGGGAAACCCTGCATGACCTCTGAGGCCCTAAGAACCCTTGACTAAGGCTGAGCTCAATTTGAAACAGTGGGTGACCAGAGCAGACATTTCATTCATCTATCAATGAGAATCCAGCACTGGAGGAGCAGAAAACAATGGCCTCGCTCAACCTTGACGCTAATCCTGACATGGACCCTAACCCTAAACTCTGATCCTGACCCTAAGCCCTGACCTAACCTTAGCCTAACCCGTACCCTAAACCTGTACCTTACCCTAACCCATGCTCTACCCGTATCCTACCTGTACCCCAATTCTAACCCATACCCTAACACCCACTCTAACACAGAACCCTAACACCCTGAGACCAAAACCATAAACCTTAACCAATAAGCAAAACCATAACCATAACCAAACCATAAAATATAGTCATTAACCATACCCATAAATAACTCATTAACCATAAAACTTAAACCATAACAGCAACCATAAACCATACACAGCCCCAACCCTCACACCAGCCCCAGCCCTAATGCTAACCCTCCAAACCACTTACACCAAGCCAAGTCTAATCAGATTATACAACTACATCTTGAAAAAGAAAACTGGGGAATTCTCTGGTGGCCCAGTGGTTAGGACTCTGTGCTTTCACTGCCAAGGGCTCGGGTTCGATCCCTGACTGGGGAACTAAGATCCCACAAGCCATGGGACGTGGCCAAAATAAATAAATAATTAAAATGAAATAAAACCACTATTTTAAAAAAGATTTTAAAAATAAAGGAAAAAAACAAGAAAACTACCCCAGTACAACTTATAAATAGGAATGTAAAAATCTATCACACAATAATAGCAACATGAAACCAACAGAACTTTAAATGGATAATGCCATAAGCAAGTATCTCTACACCAGGAATTTCAGGTTGCTCAACATATGAAAAGTAAGCAATGTATTCAACCACAATAATGGTGTGAAGTAAAAACACATAATCATATCAATTAATGCAAAACATCTACAATGAAAATCCAGTGTTATTTCATGAAAAACACTCAAGAAAGCAGGAATAAAAGGAAATTTGTTCAATATGGAAAAGAGTAGTACAAAAAGCCACAGCAAACATCATGCTCAACGTTAAAGACTGAAAGATTTACTCCTGAAATCAGGAACAGGGCCAGGAAGCTGGCCTTCATCACCGTTACTCAATAGTGTACTGGAAGTTCTACCCAGAATCTTGAGGAAAGAAAGAAAAGGCATCCATGGGTGAATGGAAAAATTAAAACCGTGTCTCTTCACAGAACATAGGTCACATCATCTTATATATAAAACTACCTATAATCAGCAAAGAAATTATTTGAGCTAATCAACTAATTAATAAGCAGTGTTACAGAACAAAACATCAATTCATGAAAATCTATCTTATATGCATACGCTGGCAAAAAATAATCTGAAAAAGAATTTATGAGAACAATTCCATTTTTAATAATGTCAACATCAATATTTAGGAGTATGTTTAATCAAGGTACAAGACTTGTTTTTATGTATGTAAAGTTGTATGTTTGAAATTACTGGAAAGTCAATTACTTTTCAAAACATCATGTCTGTCAACAGCATGCCAGAAAAGCAGAGAAAACATCAAACTTCCATATAGAAGCCAAGCCCTACCCAGATCCAGTTCACCCAAAGTCCACATGTCATTTAGAGGCACTGTGGGAAGGTTATATTAGGAGCCGCCGTGTTCCGTGTTGTGGACGACCTGGATATGGTAGAAACAGTGGGATTTTTGAATTCCAATTTTCCACTTCATTCCACAAAAAAACTATTAGAACTAATAAATCAATTCAGTAAAGTTGCAAAATCAATACACAGAAATCAGTTGCCTTTCTAAACACTAATAATGAACCATCAGAAAGAGAAAGAAAGCAACCCTATTTACAACTGCATCAAAAAGAACAAAATACCTGGGAATAAAGTCAACCAAGGAGGTGAAAGACCTGCACACTGAAAACTTGAAGACATTGATGAAGACATTGAAAGACACACCAATAAATGGAAAGATATCCTGTTCTCATGAAATGGAACAATTAATATTGTTAAAATATCCATGCTACCCGAAGCAGTGGACACAGGGAATGCAATCCCTCCCAAAATTCCATGGTATTTCCCCCCAAAATAGAGCAAATCCTCCTAATATCTGTGGGGAACCACAAAGGACCCCAAATAGCCAAAGAAACCCTGAAAAAAGAGAACGGGCTGGAGGCATCTCCCTCCCTGACGTCACACTCTGCTCAGAAGCTACAGTCACCAAAACAGTGTGGAACTGGCTCAAAACGGGCGCAGGGACCAGAGGAACAGGACAGAGAGACCAGAATTCAACCCACACGGACGGGGTCGGTGAATTTATGACACAGGGACCAAGGGCACACCAAGGAGCACGACACTCCCCACGATAAATGGTGCTGGGAAAACTGGACGCCCCATAACTCACGCTGGCTACCCTGCACACAAACCTGACCAAACACCCAGCTTTCCACGCCAAGCCCTCCCTCGCTCACACGAAGACGGACCCCCTCAACGGTCAGTCGCCCACAGGAAGCTTCTCCCCACTTTTCCTCACCGTCTCTTCACCTTTTCCTCAGGCATCACCTGGGTCCTCAGGAAACCTAGTTCCCCAGTCAGCGTGGACGCAGCCCCATTTTGTCCTGAAGCCGAAACCCCAGCGAGTCCTAAGGAGACGGAGACCGAGCTCCTCTCAGCAGAGACGCTGAGCCGGGCGTCCTACCCGAAGGCCCCCGCCCCCGCCCCCGCGCCTGAGGCGGCTCAACTCCTCTCAGCTGCCCTCACAATGGAGTTCCATGGAACGAGCATGCGCTGTGGGTCAGAGAGGCGAACTCGGCGCCACCCTGTGGTCAGTGCAGAAAGTGCAGGCCGCGCCTCCCTCACAGGTCACTGGAGGCAGCGTGCCCTACTGACAGGACTGCTGAATCCATTAAACTGGAAATTCAAACGAAAATGGAGTCTCTATCCCAAAAGTTTTCTAAAAGTAGTTAAGGAACAATTAATTGGAAACCATTTGGAAGGAAGTGAATGTAGATGCAAACTTTACAACTTATACCAAATTCACTCAAAGTTATTCAGAGGCAAATTTTATTTTAGTTTATAATTTATGTTTGGCTGCGTTGGGTCTTCGTTGCTGCATGTGGGCTTTCTCTAGTTGCGTCGAGCGGGGCTACTCTTCGTTGCGGTGCACGGGCTTCTCATTGCGGTGGCTTCTCTTGTGAGCGAGCACGGGCTCTAGGCGCGCAGGCTTCAGTAGTTGTGCCGCGCAGGCTTGGTTGCTCTGCGGCATGTGGGATCTTCCCGGACCAGGGCTCGAGCCCGTGTCCCCTGCATTGGCAGGCGGACTCTTAACCACTGCGTCACCAGGGAAGTCCCCACAGACAAACTTTAAATACAAAACTATTCAAGGGGCTCCCCTGGTGGCGCAGTGGTTGAGAATCTGCCTGCTAATGCAGGGGACACGGGTTCGAGCCCTGGTCTGGGAAGATCCCACATGCCGCGGAGCAACCAGGCCCGTGAGCCACAACTCCTGAACCTGCGCGTCTGGAGCCTGTGCTCCGCAACAAGACAGGCCGCGATAGTGAGAGGCCCGCGCACCGCCATGAAGAGTGGCCCCCGCTTGCCACAACTAGAGAAAGCCTTCGCACAGAAACGAAGACCCAACACAGCCAAAAATAAATAAATTATTTAATCAATTAAAAAGAAAAGCTGTCTCTCAAATTTAACTTCCAGAATATATTCAGGAAAAACGCATACGCCCTTTTTGGCCAACCAAAGAAGCGGGCAATGCAAATCAACACTACAAAGAGGTATCACTTCGAATCAGAAAAAAGGACCATCCTCACAAAGGGTAAAAACCAGATATGCAGGACAAGGAGAGGAGAAAAGGGAGCCTCGGTACGCTGAAGGGGGGAATGTAAATTGCCAACGGCCACTCTGGAGAAGTGTGCTGTGTTTCCTAAAACATCTAAAAAACAGAGCTACAAAGCATAGGGCGCTTCCACTCATGGGCCTATATGTTGGAAAATCCAAAAATCCACCGGACGCAGGCACCCCGTTTACTGCTGCTATGTTTACAACAGCCTCGACTTGGGTACAACTTCATAGTCCTTGGAAGGAAAAAATGGTGAAAGAAAATTTGATACTTAAGCACAACGGAATATTACTCAGCCCTGAAATCAATGAAATGAGGCCAGTTGCAGCAACTCAGGGGGACTTATGTATGGTCATTGAGAGTGAAATCAGTTAGACAGCAAGAGAAACTTATCATATCACTTATAAAGGGAATCTAAAAATCGCCAACCGTGAACTGAATTACAAACAGAACACCATCACACATTTACAAAACACACTTATGGCTGCTTAAGGGGAAAAGTGTGGTGCGGTGATGCATAAACCAGGAGGTTGAAATTGGCACAGATACCGTTCCATACGCCAATAATGTAATCGCCAAGACATACTCATGGTTCAAGGAACTGGACTCAGCACACTCTATTCACAGAAAAAACATATACCTGACTACTAGAAACTAGAAAAGAATTTATTGATGTCTCTCTGTAAGTGACTCAAGTGGATGTACAGCACCAAGAAACACAACATTGCAAATCAGCTCCAGCCCATTATAAAAATTAATTATAAAAAGAGAAAGACAGTGAGAGAGAGAGGAATTCTTACAAAATTCAATCAGGGGCTGTGAGGCAATTGGACTGACCACATCTACACTCACAGCTGAATGGGACATAAGGCTGGACACCCTAACCCTAAACCCTAACCCTAACCCAACCCTAACCCTACCTTAACCCTAACCCTAACCCAACACTAACCCTAACCCTGAACCTAAACCCTAACCCTAACCCCTAACCCTAACCCAACCCTAAGCCTAACCCTAACCCCTAGCCCTAGCCCTAGCCCTAACCCTGACCCTAACCCCTAACCCTTAACCCCTAACCCCTAACCCTAACCAAGTTCACAAGTAAACTTCTCGCCCACCTGGAGAGAGTGATTTCATTTGAAAGAGTAAAGACACAATCAGCTCAGTAATTGGCCACGGGGGCTGGAGGGGCCAAGGTTAACCTGAGCTGGAGGAACGTGGGTGCCTGCCTGGATGCTCAGAGGCCAAGGGCTGTTCTGAGACCTGCTTGGACACCCGTGCAGATGGAACAAAGGATCCGCCCAGTCCCAAGAGGGCCCCACCGGCCCTCACGAACGCAACACCAGACTTCCCAGGTGGCGCAGTGGTTAAGAATCCACCTGCCAATGCAGGAGACACGGGTTTGAGCCCTGGTCAGGGAAGATCCCACATGCTGTGGAGCAACTAAGCCCGTGCACCACAACTACTGAGCCTGCGCTCTAGAACCCGCGAGCCCCAACTGCTGAAGCCCACGCGCTTAGAGCCTGTGCTCTGCAACAAGAGAAGCCACCGCAATGAGAAGCCCCCACTCGCCGCAACTAGAGAAAGCCTCCGGGCAGCAATGCAGACCCAACACAGCCCAAAATTCATTAATTAATTAATTAATTAAGAAAAAAAAAAAGGCAGCACCTGGGGGCTGGCAGACTGATGCACCAAGTCTTACATCACGTCTACTTAGTATCCTGCATGTCAGGGCCATGCTGGACCTGGGGCTGCCCAGACAGAGTGGGGCCTGCATCACCCTTCCCAGGAGGGAGGGTGGAGGGAAACCCTGCATGACCTCTGAGGCCCTAAGAACCCTTGACTAAGGCTGAGCTCAATTTGAAACAGTGGGTGACCAGAGCAGACATTTCATTCATCTATCAATGAGAATCCAGCACTGGAGGAGCAGAAAACAATGGCCTCGCTCAACCTTGACGCTAATCCTGACATGGACCCTAACCCTAAACTCTGATCCTGACCCTAAGCCCTGACCTAACCTTAGCCTAACCCGTACCCTAAACCTGTACCTTACCCTAACCCATGCTCTACCCGTATCCTACCTGTACCCCAATTCTAACCCATACCCTAACACCCACTCTAACACAGAACCCTAACACCCTGAGACCAAAACCATAAACCTTAACCAATAAGCAAAACCATAACCATAACCAAACCATAAAATATAGTCATTAACCATACCCATAAATAACTCATTAACCATAAAACTTAAACCATAACAGCAACCATAAACCATACACAGCCCCAACCCTCACACCAGCCCCAGCCCTAATGCTAACCCTCCAAACCACTTACACCAAGCCAAGTCTAATCAGATTATACAACTACATCTTGAAAAAGAAAACTGGGGAATTCTCTGGTGGCCCAGTGGTTAGGACTCTGTGCTTTCACTGCCAAGGGCTCGGGTTCGATCCCTGACTGGGGAACTAAGATCCCACAAGCCATGGGACGTGGCCAAAATAAATAAATAATTAAAATGAAATAAAACCACTATTTTAAAAAAGATTTTAAAAATAAAGGAAAAAAACAAGAAAACTACCCCAGTACAACTTATAAATAGGAATGTAAAAATCTATCACACAATAATAGCAACATGAAACCAACAGAACTTTAAATGGATAATGCCATAAGCAAGTATCTCTACACCAGGAATTTCAGGTTGCTCAACATATGAAAAGTAAGCAATGTATTCAACCACAATAATGGTGTGAAGTAAAAACACATAATCATATCAATTAATGCAAAACATCTACAATGAAAATCCAGTGTTATTTCATGAAAAACACTCAAGAAAGCAGGAATAAAAGGAAATTTGTTCAATATGGAAAAGAGTAGTACAAAAAGCCACAGCAAACATCATGCTCAACGTTAAAGACTGAAAGATTTACTCCTGAAATCAGGAACAGGGCCAGGAAGCTGGCCTTCATCACCGTTACTCAATAGTGTACTGGAAGTTCTACCCAGAATCTTGAGGAAAGAAAGAAAAGGCATCCATGGGTGAATGGAAAAATTAAAACCGTGTCTCTTCACAGAACATAGGTCACATCATCTTATATATAAAACTACCTATAATCAGCAAAGAAATTATTTGAGCTAATCAACTAATTAATAAGCAGTGTTACAGAACAAAACATCAATTCATGAAAATCTATCTTATATGCATACGCTGGCAAAAAATAATCTGAAAAAGAATTTATGAGAACAATTCCATTTTTAATAATGTCAACATCAATATTTAGGAGTATGTTTAATCAAGGTACAAGACTTGTTTTTATGTATGTAAAGTTGTATGTTTGAAATTACTGGAAAGTCAATTACTTTTCAAAACATCATGTCTGTCAACAGCATGCCAGAAAAGCAGAGAAAACATCAAACTTCCATATAGAAGCCAAGCCCTACCCAGATCCAGTTCACCCAAAGTCCACATGTCATTTAGAGGCACTGTGGGAAGGTTATATTAGGAGCCGCCGTGTTCCGTGTTGTGGACGACCTGGATATGGTAGAAACAGTGGGATTTTTGAATTCCAATTTTCCACTTCATTCCACAAAAAAACTATTAGAACTAATAAATCAATTCAGTAAAGTTGCAAAATCAATACACAGAAATCAGTTGCCTTTCTAAACACTAATAATGAACCATCAGAAAGAGAAAGAAAGCAACCCTATTTACAACTGCATCAAAAAGAACAAAATACCTGGGAATAAAGTCAACCAAGGAGGTGAAAGACCTGCACACTGAAAACTTTAAGACATTGATGAAGACATTGAAAGACACACCAATAAATGGAAAGATATCCTGTTCTCATGAAATGGAACAATTAATATTGTTAAAATATCCATGCTACCCGAAGCAGTGGACACAGGGAATGCAATCCCTCCCAAAATTCCATGGTATTTCCCCCCAAAATAGAGCAAATCCTCCTAATATCTGTGGGGAACCACAAAGGACCCCAAATAGCCAAAGAAACCCTGAAAAAAGAGAACGGGCTGGAGGCATCTCCCTCCCTGACGTCACACTCTGCTCAGAAGCTACAGTCACCAAAACAGTGTGGAACTGGCTCAAAACGGGCGCAGGGACCAGAGGAACAGGACAGAGAGACCAGAATTCAACCCACACGGACGGGGTCGGTGAATTTATGACACAGGGACCAAGGGCACACCAAGGAGCACGACACTCCCCACGATAAATGGTGCTGGGAAAACTGGACGCCCCATAACTCACGCTGGCTACCCTGCACACAAACCTGACCAAACACCCAGCTTTCCACGCCAAGCCCTCCCTCGCTCACACGAAGACGGACCCCCTCAACGGTCAGTCGCCCACAGGAAGCTTCTCCCCACTTTTCCTCACCGTCTCTTCACCTTTTCCTCAGGCATCACCTGGGTCCTCAGGAAACCTAGTTCCCCAGTCAGCGTGGACGCAGCCCCATTTTGTCCTGAAGCCGAAACCCCAGCGAGTCCTGAGGAGACGGAGACCGAGCTCCTCTCAGCAGAGACGCTGAGCCGGGCGTCCTACCCGAAGGCCCCCGCCCCCGCCCCCGCCCCCGCGCCTGAGGCGGCTCAACTCCTCTCAGCTGCCCTCACAATGGAGTTCCATGGAACGAGCATGCGCTGTGGGTCAGAGAGGCGAACTCGGCGCCACCCTGTGGTCAGTGCAGAAAGTGCAGGCCGCGCCTCCCTCACAGGTCACTGGAGGCAGCGTGCCCTACTGACAGGACTGCTGAATCCATTAAACTGGAAATTCAAACGAAAATGGAGTCTCTATCCCAAAAGTTTTCTAAAAGTAGTTAAGGAACAATTAATTGGAAACCATTTGGAAGGAAGTGAATGTAGATGCAAACTTTACAACTTATACCAAATTCACTCAAAGTTATTCAGAGGCAAATTTTATTTTAGTTTATAATTTATGTTTGGCTGCGTTGGGTCTTCGTTGCTGCATGTGGGCTTTCTCTAGTTGCGTCGAGCGGGGCTACTCTTCGTTGCGGTGCACGGGCTTCTCATTGCGGTGGCTTCTCTTGTGAGCGAGCACGGGCTCTAGGCGCGCAGGCTTCAGTAGTTGTGCCGCGCAGGCTTGGTTGCTCTGCGGCATGTGGGATCTTCCCGGACCAGGGCTCGAGCCCGTGTCCCCTGCATTGGCAGGCGGACTCTTAACCACTGCGTCACCAGGGAAGTCCCCACAGACAAACTTTAAATACAAAACTATTCAAGGGGCTCCCCTGGTGGCGCAGTGGTTGAGAATCTGCCTGCTAATGCAGGGGACACGGGTTCGAGCCCTGGTCTGGGAAGATCCCACATGCCGCGGAGCAACCAGGCCCGTGAGCCACAACTCCTGAACCTGCGCGTCTGGAGCCTGTGCTCCGCAACAAGACAGGCCGCGATAGTGAGAGGCCCGCGCACCGCCATGAAGAGTGGCCCCCGCTTGCCACAACTAGAGAAAGCCTTCGCACAGAAACGAAGACCCAACACAGCCAAAAATAAATAAATTATTTAATCAATTAAAAAGAAAAGCTGTCTCTCAAATTTAACTTCCAGAATATATTCAGGAAAAACGCATACGCCCTTTTTGGCCAACCAAAGAAGCGGGCAATGCAAATCAACACTACAAAGAGGTATCACTTCGAATCAGAAAAAAGGACCATCCTCACAAAGGGTAAAAACCAGATATGCAGGACAAGGAGAGGAGAAAAGGGAGCCTCGGTACGCTGAAGGGGGGAATGTAAATTGCCAACGGCCACTCTGGAGAAGTGTGCTGTGTTTCCTAAAACATCTAAAAAACAGAGCTACAAAGCATAGGGCGCTTCCACTCATGGGCCTATATGTTGGAAAATCCAAAAATCCACCGGACGCAGGCACCCCGTTTACTGCTGCTATGTTTACAACAGCCTCGACTTGGGTACAACTTCATAGTCCTTGGAAGGAAAAAATGGTGAAAGAAAATTTGATACTTAAGCACAACGGAATATTACTCAGCCCTGAAATCAATGAAATGAGGCCAGTTGCAGCAACTCAGGGGGACTTATGTATGGTCATTGAGAGTGAAATCAGTTAGACAGCAAGAGAAACTTATCATATCACTTATAAAGGGAATCTAAAAATCGCCAACCGTGAACTGAATTACAAACAGAACACCATCACACATTTACAAAACACACTTATGGCTGCTTAAGGGGAAAAGTGTGGTGCGGTGATGCATAAACCAGGAGGTTGAAATTGGCACAGATACCGTTCCATACGCCAATAATGTAATCGCCAAGACATACTCATGGTTCAAGGAACTGGACTCAGCACACTCTATTCACAGAAAAAACATATACCTGACTACTAGAAACTAGAAAAGAATTTATTGATGTCTCTCTGTAAGTGACTCAAGTGGATGTACAGCACCAAGAAACACAACATTGCAAATCAGCTCCAGCCCATTATAAAAATTAATTATAAAAAGAGAAAGACAGTGAGAGAGAGAGGAATTCTTACAAAATTCAATCAGGGGCTGTGAGGCAATTGGACTGACCACATCTACACTCACAGCTGAATGGGACATAAGGCTGGACACCCTAACCCTAAACCCTAACCCTAACCCAACCCTAACCCTACCTTAACCCTAACCCTAACCCAACACTAACCCTAACCCTGAACCTAAACCCTAACCCTAACCCCTAACCCTAACCCAACCCTAAGCCTAACCCTAACCCCTAGCCCTAGCCCTAGCCCTAACCCTGACCCTAACCCCTAACCCTTAACCCCTAACCCCTAACCCTAACCAAGTTCACAAGTAAACTTCTCGCCCACCTGGAGAGAGTGATTTCATTTGAAAGAGTAAAGACACAATCAGCTCAGTAATTGGCCACGGGGGCTGGAGGGGCCAAGGTTAACCTGAGCTGGAGGAACGTGGGTGCCTGCCTGGATGCTCAGAGGCCAAGGGCTGTTCTGAGACCTGCTTGGACACCCGTGCAGATGGAACAAAGGATCCGCCCAGTCCCAAGAGGGCCCCACCGGCCCTCACGAACGCAACACCAGACTTCCCAGGTGGCGCAGTGGTTAAGAATCCACCTGCCAATGCAGGAGACACGGGTTTGAGCCCTGGTCAGGGAAGATCCCACATGCTGTGGAGCAACTAAGCCCGTGCACCACAACTACTGAGCCTGCGCTCTAGAACCCGCGAGCCCCAACTGCTGAAGCCCACGCGCTTAGAGCCTGTGCTCTGCAACAAGAGAAGCCACCGCAATGAGAAGCCCCCACTCGCCGCAACTAGAGAAAGCCTCCGGGCAGCAATGCAGACCCAACACAGCCCAAAATTCATTAATTAATTAATTAATTAAGAAAAAAAAAAAAGGCAGCACCTGGGGGCTGGCAGACTGATGCACCAAGTCTTACATCACGTCTACTTAGTATCCTGCATGTCAGGGCCATGCTGGACCTGGGGCTGCCCAGACAGAGTGGGGCCTGCATCACCCTTCCCAGGAGGGAGGGTGGAGGGAAACCCTGCATGACCTCTGAGGCCCTAAGAACCCTTGACTAAGGCTGAGCTCAATTTGAAACAGTGGGTGACCAGAGCAGACATTTCATTCATCTATCAATGAGAATCCAGCACTGGAGGAGCAGAAAACAATGGCCTCGCTCAACCTTGACGCTAATCCTGACATGGACCCTAACCCTAAACTCTGATCCTGACCCTAAGCCCTGACCTAACCTTAGCCTAACCCGTACCCTAAACCTGTACCTTACCCTAACCCATGCTCTACCCGTATCCTACCTGTACCCCAATTCTAACCCATACCCTAACACCCACTCTAACACAGAACCCTAACACCCTGAGACCAAAACCATAAACCTTAACCAATAAGCAAAACCATAACCATAACCAAACCATAAAATATAGTCATTAACCATACCCATAAATAACTCATTAACCATAAAACTTAAACCATAACAGCAACCATAAACCATACACAGCCCCAACCCTCACACCAGCCCCAGCCCTAATGCTAACCCTCCAAACCACTTACACCAAGCCAAGTCTAATCAGATTATACAACTACATCTTGAAAAAGAAAACTGGGGAATTCTCTGGTGGCCCAGTGGTTAGGACTCTGTGCTTTCACTGCCAAGGGCTCGGGTTCGATCCCTGACTGGGGAACTAAGATCCCACAAGCCATGGGACGTGGCCAAAATAAATAAATAATTAAAATGAAATAAAACCACTATTTTAAAAAAGATTTTAAAAATAAAGGAAAAAAACAAGAAAACTACCCCAGTACAACTTATAAATAGGAATGTAAAAATCTATCACACAATAATAGCAACATGAAACCAACAGAACTTTAAATGGATAATGCCATAAGCAAGTATCTCTACACCAGGAATTTCAGGTTGCTCAACATATGAAAAGTAAGCAATGTATTCAACCACAATAATGGTGTGAAGTAAAAACACATAATCATATCAATTAATGCAAAACATCTACAATGAAAATCCAGTGTTATTTCATGAAAAACACTCAAGAAAGCAGGAATAAAAGGAAATTTGTTCAATATGGAAAAGAGTAGTACAAAAAGCCACAGCAAACATCATGCTCAACGTTAAAGACTGAAAGATTTACTCCTGAAATCAGGAACAGGGCCAGGAAGCTGGCCTTCATCACCGTTACTCAATAGTGTACTGGAAGTTCTACCCAGAATCTTGAGGAAAGAAAGAAAAGGCATCCATGGGTGAATGGAAAAATTAAAACCGTGTCTCTTCACAGAACATAGGTCACATCATCTTATATATAAAACTACCTATAATCAGCAAAGAAATTATTTGAGCTAATCAACTAATTAATAAGCAGTGTTACAGAACAAAACATCAATTCATGAAAATCTATCTTATATGCATACGCTGGCAAAAAATAATCTGAAAAAGAATTTATGAGAACAATTCCATTTTTAATAATGTCAACATCAATATTTAGGAGTATGTTTAATCAAGGTACAAGACTTGTTTTTATGTATGTAAAGTTGTATGTTTGAAATTACTGGAAAGTCAATTACTTTTCAAAACATCATGTCTGTCAACAGCATGCCAGAAAAGCAGAGAAAACATCAAACTTCCATATAGAAGCCAAGCCCTACCCAGATCCAGTTCACCCAAAGTCCACATGTCATTTAGAGGCACTGTGGGAAGGTTATATTAGGAGCCGCCGTGTTCCGTGTTGTGGACGACCTGGATATGGTAGAAACAGTGGGATTTTTGAATTCCAATTTTCCACTTCATTCCACAAAAAAACTATTAGAACTAATAAATCAATTCAGTAAAGTTGCAAAATCAATACACAGAAATCAGTTGCCTTTCTAAACACTAATAATGAACCATCAGAAAGAGAAAGAAAGCAACCCTATTTACAACTGCATCAAAAAGAACAAAATACCTGGGAATAAAGTCAACCAAGGAGGTGAAAGACCTGCACACTGAAAACTTTAAGACATTGATGAAGACATTGAAAGACACACCAATAAATGGAAAGATATCCTGTTCTCATGAAATGGAACAATTAATATTGTTAAAATATCCATGCTACCCGAAGCAGTGGACACAGGGAATGCAATCCCTCCCAAAATTCCATGGTATTTCCCCCCAAAATAGAGCAAATCCTCCTAATATCTGTGGGGAACCACAAAGGACCCCAAATAGCCAAAGAAACCCTGAAAAAAGAGAACGGGCTGGAGGCATCTCCCTCCCTGACGTCACACTCTGCTCAGAAGCTACAGTCACCAAAACAGTGTGGAACTGGCTCAAAACGGGCGCAGGGACCAGAGGAACAGGACAGAGAGACCAGAATTCAACCCACACGGACGGGGTCGGTGAATTTATGACACAGGGACCAAGGGCACACCAAGGAGCACGACACTCCCCACGATAAATGGTGCTGGGAAAACTGGACGCCCCATAACTCACGCTGGCTACCCTGCACACAAACCTGACCAAACACCCAGCTTTCCACGCCAAGCCCTCCCTCGCTCACACGAAGACGGACCCCCTCAACGGTCAGTCGCCCACAGGAAGCTTCTCCCCACTTTTCCTCACCGTCTCTTCACCTTTTCCTCAGGCATCACCTGGGTCCTCAGGAAACCTAGTTCCCCAGTCAGCGTGGACGCAGCCCCATTTTGTCCTGAAGCCGAAACCCCAGCGAGTCCTGAGGAGACGGAGACCGAGCTCCTCTCAGCAGAGACGCTGAGCCGGGCGTCCTACCCGAAGGCCCCCGCCCCCGCCCCCGCGCCTGAGGCGGCTCAACTCCTCTCAGCTGCCCTCACAATGGAGTTCCATGGAACGAGCATGCGCTGTGGGTCAGAGAGGCGAACTCGGCGCCACCCTGTGGTCAGTGCAGAAAGTGCAGGCCGCGCCTCCCTCACAGGTCACTGGAGGCAGCGTGCCCTACTGACAGGACTGCTGAATCCATTAAACTGGAAATTCAAACGAAAATGGAGTCTCTATCCCAAAAGTTTTCTAAAAGTAGTTAAGGAACAATTAATTGGAAACCATTTGGAAGGAAGTGAATGTAGATGCAAACTTTACAACTTATACCAAATTCACTCAAAGTTTTTCAGAGGCAAATTTTATTTTAGTTTATAATTTATGTTTGGCTGCGTTGGGTCTTCGTTGCTGCATGTGGGCTTTCTCTAGTTGCGTCGAGCGGGGCTACTCTTCGTTGCGGTGCACGGGCTTCTCATTGCGGTGGCTTCTCTTGTGAGCGAGCACGGGCTCTAGGCGCGCAGGCTTCAGTAGTTGTGCCGCGCAGGCTTGGTTGCTCTGCGGCATGTGGGATCTTCCCGGACCAGGGCTCGAGCCCGTGTCCCCTGCATTGGCAGGCGGACTCTTAACCACTGCGTCACCAGGGAAGTCCCCACAGACAAACTTTAAATACAAAACTATTCAAGGGGCTCCCCTGGTGGCGCAGTGGTTGAGAATCTGCCTGCTAATGCAGGGGACACGGGTTCGAGCCCTGGTCTGGGAAGATCCCACATGCCGCGGAGCAACCAGGCCCGTGAGCCACAACTCCTGAACCTGCGCGTCTGGAGCCTGTGCTCCGCAACAAGACAGGCCGCGATAGTGAGAGGCCCGCGCACCGCCATGAAGAGTGGCCCCCGCTTGCCACAACTAGAGAAAGCCTTCGCACAGAAACGAAGACCCAACACAGCCAAAAATAAATAAATTATTTAATCAATTAAAAAGAAAAGCTGTCTCTCAAATTTAACTTCCAGAATATATTCAGGAAAAACGCATACGCCCTTTTTGGCCAACCAAAGAAGCGGGCAATGCAAATCAACACTACAAAGAGGTATCACTTCGAATCAGAAAAAAGGACCATCCTCACAAAGGGTAAAAACCAGATATGCAGGACAAGGAGAGGAGAAAAGGGAGCCTCGGTACGCTGAAGGGGGGAATGTAAATTGCCAACGGCCACTCTGGAGAAGTGTGCTGTGTTTCCTAAAACATCTAAAAAACAGAGCTACAAAGCATAGGGCGCTTCCACTCATGGGCCTATATGTTGGAAAATCCAAAAATCCACCGGACGCAGGCACCCCGTTTACTGCTGCTATGTTTACAACAGCCTCGACTTGGGTACAACTTCATAGTCCTTGGAAGGAAAAAATGGTGAAAGAAAATTTGATACTTAAGCACAACGGAATATTACTCAGCCCTGAAATCAATGAAATGAGGCCAGTTGCAGCAACTCAGGGGGACTTATGTATGGTCATTGAGAGTGAAATCAGTTAGACAGCAAGAGAAACTTATCATATCACTTATAAAGGGAATCTAAAAATCGCCAACCGTGAACTGAATTACAAACAGAACACCATCACACATTTACAAAACACACTTACGGCTGCTTAAGGGGAAAAGTGTGGTGCGGTGATGCATAAACCAGGAGGTTGAAATTGGCACAGATACCGTTCCATACGCCAATAATGTAATCGCCAAGACATACTCATGGTTCAAGGAACTGGACTCAGCACACTCTATTCACAGAAAAAACATATACCTGACTACTAGAAACTAGAAAAGAATTTATTGATGTCTCTCTGTAAGTGACTCAAGTGGATGTACAGCACCAAGAAACACAACATTGCAAATCAGCTCCAGCCCATTATAAAAATTAATTATAAAAAGAGAAAGACAGTGAGAGAGAGAGGAATTCTTACAAAATTCAATCAGGGGCTGTGAGGCAACTGGACTGACCACATCTACACTCACAGCTGAATGGGACGTAAGGCTGGACACCCTAACCCTAAACCCTAACCCTAACCCAACCCTAACCCTACCTTAACCCTAACCCTAACCCAACACTAACCCTAACCCTGAACCTAAACCCTAACCCTAACCCCTAACCCTAACCCAACCCTAAGCCTAACCCTAACCCCTAGCCCTAGCCCTAGCCCTAACCCTGACCCTAACCCCTAACCCTTAACCCCTAACCCCTAACCCTAACCAAGTTCACAAGTAAACTTCTCGCCCACCTGGAGAGAGTGATTTCATTTGAAAGAGTAAAGACACAATCAGCTCAGTAATTGGCCACGGGGGCTGGAGGGGCCAAGGTTAACCTGAGCTGGAGGAACGTGGGTGCCTGCCTGGATGCTCAGAGGCCAAGGGCTGTTCTGAGACCTGCTTGGACACCCGTGCAGATGGAACAAAGGATCCGCCCAGTCCCAAGAGGGCCCCACCGGCCCTCACGAACGCAACACCAGACTTCCCAGGTGGCGCAGTGGTTAAGAATCCACCTGCCAATGCAGGAGACACGGGTTTGAGCCCTGGTCAGGGAAGATCCCACATGCTGTGGAGCAACTAAGCCCGTGCACCACAACTACTGAGCCTGCGCTCTAGAACCCGCGAGCCCCAACTGCTGAAGCCCACGCGCTTAGAGCCTGTGCTCTGCAACAAGAGAAGCCACCGCAATGAGAAGCCCCCACTCGCCGCAACTAGAGAAAGCCTCCGGGCAGCAATGCAGACCCAACACAGCCCAAAATTCATTAATTAATTAATTAATTAAGAAAAAAAAAAAAGGCAGCACCTGGGGGCTGGCAGACTGATGCACCAAGTCTTACATCACGTCTACTTAGTATCCTGCATGTCAGGGCCATGCTGGACCTGGGGCTGCCCAGACAGAGTGGGGCCTGCATCACCCTTCCCAGGAGGGAGGGTGGAGGGAAACCCTGCATGACCTCTGAGGCCCTAAGAACCCTTGACTAAGGCTGAGCTCAATTTGAAACAGTGGGTGACCAGAGCAGACATTTCATTCATCTATCAATGAGAATCCAGCACTGGAGGAGCAGAAAACAATGGCCTCGCTCAACCTTGACGCTAATCCTGACATGGACCCTAACCCTAAACTCTGATCCTGACCCTAAGCCCTGACCTAACCTTAGCCTAACCCGTACCCTAAACCTGTACCTTACCCTAACCCATGCTCTACCCGTATCCTACCTGTACCCCAATTCTAACCCATACCCTAACACCCACTCTAACACAGAACCCTAACACCCTGAGACCAAAACCATAAACCTTAACCAATAAGCAAAACCATAACCATAACCAAACCATAAAATATAGTCATTAACCATACCCATAAATAACTCATTAACCATAAAACTTAAACCATAACAGCAACCATAAACCATACACAGCCCCAACCCTCACACCAGCCCCAGCCCTAATGCTAACCCTCCAAACCACTTACACCAAGCCAAGTCTAATCAGATTATACAACTACATCTTGAAAAAGAAAACTGGGGAATTCTCTGGTGGCCCAGTGGTTAGGACTCTGTGCTTTCACTGCCAAGGGCTCGGGTTCGATCCCTGACTGGGGAACTAAGATCCCACAAGCCATGGGACGTGGCCAAAATAAATAAATAATTAAAATGAAATAAAACCACTATTTTAAAAAAGATTTTAAAAATAAAGGAAAAAAACAAGAAAACTACCCCAGTACAACTTATAAATAGGAATGTAAAAATCTATCACACAATAATAGCAACATGAAACCAACAGAACTTTAAATGGATAATGCCATAAGCAAGTATCTCTACACCAGGAATTTCAGGTTGCTCAACATATGAAAAGTAAGCAATGTATTCAACCACAATAATGGTGTGAAGTAAAAACACATAATCATATCAATTAATGCAAAACATCTACAATGAAAATCCAGTGTTATTTCATGAAAAACACTCAAGAAAGCAGG
This sequence comes from Balaenoptera ricei, assembly GCF_028023285.1. NCBI lineage: Eukaryota > Metazoa > Chordata > Mammalia > Artiodactyla > Balaenopteridae > Balaenoptera > Balaenoptera ricei. The sequence goes on from NW_026777548.1 coordinate 101,559, forward strand.
AATAAAAGGAAATTTGTTCAATATGGAAAAGAGTAGTACAAAAAGCCACAGCAAACATCATGCTCAACGTTAAAGACTGAAAGATTTACTCCTGAAATCAGGAACAGGGCCAGGAAGCTGGCCTTCATCACCGTTACTCAATAGTGTACTGGAAGTTCTACCCAGAATCTTGAGGAAAGAAAGAAAAGGCATCCATGGGTGAATGGAAAAATTAAAACCGTGTCTCTTCACAGAACATAGGTCACATCATCTTATATATAAAACTACCTATAATCAGCAAAGAAATTATTTGAGCTAATCAACTAATTAATAAGCAGTGTTACAGAACAAAACATCAATTCATGAAAATCTATCTTATATGCATACGCTGGCAAAAAATAATCTGAAAAAGAATTTATGAGAACAATTCCATTTTTAATAATGTCAACATCAATATTTAGGAGTATGTTTAATCAAGGTACAAGACTTGTTTTTATGTATGTAAAGTTGTATGTTTGAAATTACTGGAAAGTCAATTACTTTTCAAAACATCATGTCTGTCAACAGCATGCCAGAAAAGCAGAGAAAACATCAAACTTCCATATAGAAGCCAAGCCTTACCCAGATCCAGTTCACCCAAAGTCCACATGTCATTTAGAGGCACTGTGGGAAGGTTATATTAGGAGCCGCCGTGTTCCGTGTTGTGGACGACCTGGATATGGTAGAAACAGTGGGATTTTTGAATTCCAATTTTCCACTTCATTCCACAAAAAAACTATTAGAACTAATAAATCAATTCAGTAAAGTTGCAAAATCAATACACAGAAATCAGTTGCCTTTCTAAACACTAATAATGAACCATCAGAAAGAGAAAGAAAGCAACCCTATTTACAACTGCATCAAAAAGAACAAAATACCTGGGAATAAAGTCAACCAAGGAGGTGAAAGACCTGCACACTGAAAACTTGAAGACATTGATGAAGACATTGAAAGACACACCAATAAATGGAAAGATATCCTGTTCTCATGGAATGGAACAATTAATATTGTTAAAATATCCATGCTACCCGAAGCAGTGGACACAGGGAATGCAATCCCTCCCAAAATTCCACGGTATTTCCCCCCAAAATAGAGCAAATCCTCCTAATATCTGTGGGGAACCACAAAGGACCCCAAATAGCCAAAGAAACCCTGAAAAAAGAGAACGGGCTGGAGGCATCTCCCTCCCTGACGTCACACTCTGCTCAGAAGCTACAGTCACCAAAACAGTGTGGAACTGGCTCAAAACGGGCGCAGGGACCAGAGGAACAGGACAGAGAGACCAGAATTCAACCCACACGGACGGGGTCGGTGAATTTATGACACAGGGACCAAGGGCACACCAAGGAGCACGACACTCCCCACGATAAATGGTGCTGGGAAAACTGGACGCCCCATAACTCACGCTGGCTACCCTGCACACAAACCTGACCCAAACACCCAGCTTTCCACGCCAAGCCCTCCCTCGCTCACACGAAGACGGACCCCCTCAACGGTCAGTCGCCCACAGGAAGCTTCTCCCCACTTTTCCTCACCGTCTCTTCACCTTTTCCTCAGGCATCACCTGGGTCCTCAGGAAACCTAGTTCCCCAGTCAGCGTGGACGCAGCCCCATTTTGTCCTGAAGCCGAAACCCCAGCGAGTCCTGAGGAGACGGAGACCGAGCTCCTCTCAGCAGAGACGCTGAGCCGGGCGTCCTACCCGAAGGCCCCCGCCCCCGCCCCCGCGCCTGAGGCGGCTCAACTCCTCTCAGCTGCCCTCACAATGGAGTTCCATGGAAGGAGCATGCGCTGTGGGTCAGAGAGGCGAACTCGGCGCCACCCTGTGGTCAGTGCAGGAAGTGCAGGCCGCGCCTCCCTCACAGGTCACTGGGGGCAGCGTGCCCTACTGACAGGACTGCTGAATCCATTAAACTGGAAATTCAAACGAAAATGGAGTCTCTATCCCAAAAGTTTTCTAAAAGTAGTTAAGGAACAATTAATTGGAAACCATTTGGAAGGAAGTGAATGTAGATGCAAACTTTACAACTTATACCAAATTCACTCAAAGTTATTCAGAGGCAAATTTTATTTTAGTTTATAATTTATGTTTGGCTGCGTTGGGTCTTCGTTGCTGCATGTGGGCTTTCTCTAGTTGCGTCGAGCGGGGCTACTCTTCGTTGCGGTGCACGGGCTTCTCATTGCGGTGGCTTCTCTTGTGAGCGAGCACGGGCTCTAGGCGCGCAGGCTTCAGTAGTTGTGCCGCGCAGGCTTGGTTGCTCTGCGGCATGTGGGATCTTCCCGGACCAGGGCTCGAGCCCGTGTCCCCTGCATTGGCAGGCGGACTCTTAACCACTGCGTCACCAGGGAAGTCCCCACAGACAAACTTTAAATACAAAACTATTCAAGGGGCTCCCCTGGTGGCGCAGTGGTTGAAAATCTGCCTGCTAATGCAGGGGACACGGGTTCGAGCCCTGGTCTGGGAAGATCCCACATGCCGCGGAGCAACCAGGCCCGTGAGCCACAACTCCTGAACCTGCGCGTCTGGAGCCTGTGCTCCGCAACAAGACAGGCCGCGATAGTGAGAGGCCCGCGCACCGCCATGAAGAGTGGCCCCCGCTTGCCACAACTAGAGAAAGCCTTCGCACAGAAACGAAGACCCAACACAGCCAAAAATAAATAAATTATTTAATCAATTAAAAAGAAAAGCTGTCTCTCAAATTTAACTTCCAGAATATATTCAGGAAAAACGCATACGCCCTTTTTGGCCAACCAAAGAAGCGGGCAATGCAAATCAACACTACAAAGAGGTATCACTTCGAATCAGAAAAAAGGACCATCCTCACAAAGGGTAAAAACCAGATATGCAGGACAAGGAGAGGAGAAAAGGGAGCCTCGGTACGCTGAAGGGGGGAATGTAAATTGCCAACGGCCACTCTGGAGAAGTGTGCTGTGTTTCCTAAAACATCTAAAAAACAGAGCTACAAAGCATAGGGCGCTTCCACTCATGGGCCTATATGTTGGAAAATCCAAAAATCCACCGGACGCAGGCACCCCGTTTACTGCTGCTATGTTTACAACAGCCTCGACTTGGGTACAACTTCATAGTCCTTGGAAGGAAAAAATGGTGAAAGAAAATTTGATACTTAAGCACAACGGAATATTACTCAGCCCTGAAATCAATGAAATGAGGCCAGTTGCAGCAACTCAGGGGGACTTATGTATGGTCATTGAGAGTGAAATCAGTTAGACAGCAAGAGAAACTTATCATATCACTTATAAAGGGAATCTAAAAATCGCCAACCGTGAACTGAATTACAAACAGAACACCATCACACATTTACAAAACACACTTATGGCTGCTTAAGGGGAAAAGTGTGGTGCGGTGATGCATAAACCAGGAGGTTGAAATTGGCACAGATACCGTTCCATACGCCAATAATGTAATCGCCAAGACATACTCATGGTTCAAGGAACTGGACTCAGCACACTCTATTCACAGAAAAAACATATACCTGACTACTAGAAACTAGAAAAGAATTTATTGATGTCTCTCTGTAAGTGACTCAAGTGGATGTACAGCACCAAGAAACACAACATTGCAAATCAGCTCCAGCCCATTATAAAAATTAATTATAAAAAGAGAAAGACAGTGAGAGAGAGAGGAATTCTTACAAAATTCAATCAGGGGCTGTGAGGCAACTGGACTGACCACATCTACACTCACAGCTGAATGGGACATAAGGCTGGACACCCTAACCCTAAACCCTAACCCTAACCCAACCCTAACCCTACCTTAACCCTAACCCTAACCCAACACTAACCCTAACCCTGAACCTAAACCCTAACCCTAACCCCTAACCCTAACCCAACCCTAAGCCTAACCCTAACCCCTAGCCCTAGCCCTAGCCCTAACCCTGACCCTAACCCCTAACCCTTAACCCCTAACCCCTAACCCTAACCAAGTTCACAAGTAAACTTCTCGCCCACCTGGAGAGAGTGATTTCATTTGAAAGAGTAAAGACACAATCAGCTCAGTAATTGGCCACGGGGGCTGGAGGGGCCAAGGTTAACCTGAGCTGGAGGAACGTGGGTGCCTGCCTGGATGCTCAGAGGCCAAGGGCTGTTCTGAGACCTGCTTGGACACCCGTGCAGATGGAACAAAGGATCCGCCCAGTCCCAAGAGGGCCCCACCGGCCCTCACGAACGCAACACCAGACTTCCCAGGTGGCGCAGTGGTTAAGAATCCACCTGCCAATGCAGGAGACACGGGTTTGAGCCCTGGTCAGGGAAGATCCCACATGCTGTGGAGCAACTAAGCCCGTGCACCACAACTACTGAGCCTGCGCTCTAGAACCCGCGAGCCCCAACTGCTGAAGCCCACGCGCTTAGAGCCTGTGCTCTGCAACAAGAGAAGCCACCGCAATGAGAAGCCCCCACTCGCCGCAACTAGAGAAAGCCTCCGGGCAGCAATGCAGACCCAACACAGCCCAAAATTCATTAATTAATTAATTAATTAAGAAAAAAAAAAAAAGGCAGCACCTGGGGGCTGGCAGACTGATGCACCAAGTCTTACATCACGTCTACTTAGTATCCTGCATGTCAGGGCCATGCTGGACCTGGGGCTGCCCAGACAGAGTGGGGCCTGCATCACCCTTCCCAGGAGGGAGGGTGGAGGGAAACCCTGCATGACCTCTGAGGCCCTAAGAACCCTTGACTAAGGCTGAGCTCAATTTGAAACAGTGGGTGACCAGAGCAGACATTTCATTCATCTATCAATGAGAATCCAGCACTGGAGGAGCAGAAAACAATGGCCTCGCTCAACCTTGACGCTAATCCTGACATGGACCCTAACCCTAAACTCTGATCCTGACCCTAAGCCCTGACCTAACCTTAGCCTAACCCGTACCCTAAACCTGTACCTTACCCTAACCCATGCTCTACCCGTATCCTACCTGTACCCCAATTCTAACCCATACCCTAACACCCACTCTAACACAGAACCCTAACACCCTGAGACCAAAACCATAAACCTTAACCAATAAGCAAAACCATAACCATAACCAAACCATAAAATATAGTCATTAACCATACCCATAAATAACTCATTAACCATAAAACTTAAACCATAACAGCAACCATAAACCATACACAGCCCCAACCCTCACACCAGCCCCAGCCCTAATGCTAACCCTCCAAACCACTTACACCAAGCCAAGTCTAATCAGATTATACAACTACATCTTGAAAAAGAAAACTGGGGAATTCTCTGGTGGCCCAGTGGTTAGGACTCTGTGCTTTCACTGCCAAGGGCTCGGGTTCGATCCCTGACTGGGGAACTAAGATCCCACAAGCCATGGGACGTGGCCAAAATAAATAAATAATTAAAATGAAATAAAACCACTATTTTAAAAAAGATTTTAAAAATAAAGGAAAAAAACAAGAAAACTACCCCAGTACAACTTATAAATAGGAATGTAAAAATCTATCACACAATAATAGCAACATGAAACCAACAGAACTTTAAATGGATAATGCCATAAGCAAGTATCTCTACACCAGGAATTTCAGGTTGCTCAACATATGAAAAGTAAGCAATGTATTCAACCACAATAATGGTGTGAAGTAAAAACACATAATCATATCAATTAATGCAAAACATCTACAATGAAAATCCAGTGTTATTTCATGAAAAACACTCAAGAAAGCAGGAATAAAAGGAAATTTGTTCAATATGGAAAAGAGTAGTACAAAAAGCCACAGCAAACATCATGCTCAACGTTAAAGACTGAAAGATTTACTCCTGAAATCAGGAACAGGGCCAGGAAGCTGGCCTTCATCACCGTTACTCAATAGTGTACTGGAAGTTCTACCCAGAATCTTGAGGAAAGAAAGAAAAGGCATCCATGGGTGAATGGAAAAATTAAAACCGTGTCTCTTCACAGAACATAGGTCACATCATCTTATATATAAAACTACCTATAATCAGCAAAGAAATTATTTGAGCTAATCAACTAATTAATAAGCAGTGTTACAGAACAAAACATCAATTCATGAAAATCTATCTTATATGCATACGCTGGCAAAAAATAATCTGAAAAAGAATTTATGAGAACAATTCCATTTTTAATAATGTCAACATCAATATTTAGGAGTATGTTTAATCAAGGTACAAGACTTGTTTTTATGTATGTAAAGTTGTATGTTTGAAATTACTGGAAAGTCAATTACTTTTCAAAACATCATGTCTGTCAACAGCATGCCAGAAAAGCAGAGAAAACATCAAACTTCCATATAGAAGCCAAGCCTTACCCAGATCCAGTTCACCCAAAGTCCACATGTCATTTAGAGGCACTGTGGGAAGGTTATATTAGGAGCCGCCGTGTTCCGTGTTGTGGACGACCTGGATATGGTAGAAACAGTGGGATTTTTGAATTCCAATTTTCCACTTCATTCCACAAAAAAACTATTAGAACTAATAAATCAATTCAGTAAAGTTGCAAAATCAATACACAGAAATCAGTTGCCTTTCTAAACACTAATAATGAACCATCAGAAAGAGAAAGAAAGCAACCCTATTTACAACTGCATCAAAAAGAACAAAATACCTGGGAATAAAGTCAACCAAGGAGGTGAAAGACCTGCACACTGAAAACTTTAAGACATTGATGAAGACATTGAAAGACACACCAATAAATGGAAAGATATCCTGTTCTCATGGAATGGAACAATTAATATTGTTAAAATATCCATGCTACCCGAAGCAGTGGACACAGGGAATGCAATCCCTCCCAAAATTCCACGGTATTTCCCCCCAAAATAGAGCAAATCCTCCTAATATCTGTGGGGAACCACAAAGGACCCCAAATAGCCAAAGAAACCCTGAAAAAAGAGAACGGGCTGGAGGCATCTCCCTCCCTGACGTCACACTCTGCTCAGAAGCTACAGTCACCAAAACAGTGTGGAACTGGCTCAAAACGGGCGCAGGGACCAGAGGAACAGGACAGAGAGACCAGAATTCAACCCACACGGACGGGGTCGGTGAATTTATGACACAGGGACCAAGGGCACACCAAGGAGCACGACACTCCCCACGATAAATGGTGCTGGGAAAACTGGACGCCCCATAACTCACGCTGGCTACCCTGCACACAAACCTGACCCAAACACCCAGCTTTCCACGCCAAGCCCTCCCTCGCTCACACGAAGACGGACCCCCTCAACGGTCAGTCGCCCACAGGAAGCTTCTCCCCACTTTTCCTCACCATCTCTTCACCTTTTCCTCAGGCATCACCTGGGTCCTCAGGAAACCTAGTTCCCCAGTCAGCGTGGACGCAGCCCCACTTTGTCCTGAAGCCGAAACCCCAGCGAGTCCTAAGGAGACGGAGACCGAGCTCCTCTCAGCAGAGACGCTGAGCCGGGCGTCCTACCCGAAGGCCCCCGCCCCCGCCCCCGCGCCTGAGGCGGCTCAACTCCTCTCAGCTGCCCTCACAATGGAGTTCCATGGAAGGAGCATGCGCTGTGGGTCAGAGAGGCGAACTCGGCGCCACCCTGTGGTCAGTGCAGGAAGTGCAGGCCGCGCCTCCCTCACAGGTCACTGGGGGCAGCGTGCCCTACTGACAGGACTGCTGAATCCATTAAACTGGAAATTCAAACGAAAATGGAGTCTCTATCCCAAAAGTTTTCTAAAAGTAGTTAAGGAACAATTAATTGGAAACCATTTGGAAGGAAGTGAATGTAGATGCAAACTTTACAACTTATACCAAATTCACTCAAAGTTATTCAGAGGCAAATTTTATTTTAGTTTATAATTTATGTTTGGCTGCGTTGGGTCTTCGTTGCTGCATGTGGGCTTTCTCTAGTTGCGTCGAGCGGGGCTACTCTTCGTTGCGGTGCACGGGCTTCTCATTGCGGTGGCTTCTCTTGTGAGCGAGCACGGGCTCTAGGCGCGCAGGCTTCAGTAGTTGTGCCGCGCAGGCTTGGTTGCTCTGCGGCATGTGGGATCTTCCCGGACCAGGGCTCGAGCCCGTGTCCCCTGCATTGGCAGGCGGACTCTTAACCACTGCGTCACCAGGGAAGTCCCCACAGACAAACTTTAAATACAAAACTATTCAAGGGGCTCCCCTGGTGGCGCAGTGGTTGAGAATCTGCCTGCTAATGCAGGGGACACGGGTTCGAGCCCTGGTCTGGGAAGATCCCACATGCCGCGGAGCAACCAGGCCCGTGAGCCACAACTCCTGAACCTGCGCGTCTGGAGCCTGTGCTCCGCAACAAGACAGGCCGCGATAGTGAGAGGCCCGCGCACCGCGATGAAGAGTGGCCCCCGCTTGCCACAACTAGAGAAAGCCTTCGCACAGAAACGAAGACCCAACACAGCCAAAAATAAATAAATTATTTAATCAATTAAAAAGAAAAGCTGTCTCTCAAATTTAACTTCCAGAATATATTCAGGAAAAACGCATACGCCCTTTTTGGCCAACCAAAGAAGCGGGCAATGCAAATCAACACTACAAAGAGGTATCACTTCGAATCAGAAAAAAGGACCATCCTCACAAAGGGTAAAAACCAGATATGCAGGACAAGGAGAGGAGAAAAGGGAGCCTCGGTACGCTGAAGGGGGGAATGTAAATTGCCAACGGCCACTCTGGAGAAGTGTGCTGTGTTTCCTAAAACATCTAAAAAACAGAGCTACAAAGCATAGGGCGCTTCCACTCATGGGCCTATATGTTGGAAAATCCAAAAATCCACCAGACGCAGGCACCCCGTTTACTGCTGCTATGTTTACAACAGCCTCGACTTGGGTACAACTTCATAGTCCTTGGAAGGAAAAAATGGTGAAAGAAAATTTGATACTTAAGCACAACGGAATATTACTCAGCCCTGAAATCAATGAAATGAGGCCAGTTGCAGCAACTCAGGGGGACTTATGTATGGTCATTGAGAGTGAAATCAGTTAGACAGCAAGAGAAACTTATCATATCACTTATAAAGGGAATCTAAAAATCGCCAACCGTGAACTGAATTACAAACAGAACACCATCACACATTTACAAAACACACTTATGGCTGCTTAAGGGGAAAAGTGTGGTGCGGTGATGCATAAACCAGGAGGTTGAAATTGGCACAGATACCGTTCCATACGCCAATAATGTAATCGCCAAGACATACTCATGGTTCAAGGAACTGGACTCAGCACACTCTATTCACAGAAAAAACATATACCTGACTACTAGAAACTAGAAAAGAATTTATTGATGTCTCTCTGTAAGTGACTCAAGTGGATGTACAGCACCAAGAAACACAACATTGCAAATCAGCTCCAGCCCATTATAAAAATTAATTATAAAAAGAGAAAGACAGTGAGAGAGAGAGGAATTCTTACAAAATTCAATCAGGGGCTGTGAGGCAACTGGACTGACCACATCTACACTCACAGCTGAATGGGACGTAAGGCTGGACACCCTAACCCTAAACCCTAACCCTAACCCAACCCTAACCCTACCTTAACCCTAACCCTAACCCAACACTAACCCTAACCCTGAACCTAAACCCTAACCCTAACCCCTAACCCTAACCCAACCCTAAGCCTAACCCTAACCCCTAGCCCTAGCCCTAGCCCTAACCCTGACCCTAACCCCTAACCCTTAACCCCTAACCCCTAACCCTAACCAAGTTCACAAGTAAACTTCTCGCCCACCTGGAGAGAGTGATTTCATTTGAAAGAGTAAAGACACAATCAGCTCAGTAATTGGCCACGGGGGCTGGAGGGGCCAAGGTTAACCTGAGCTGGAGGAACGTGGGTGCCTGCCTGGATGCTCAGAGGCCAAGGGCTGTTCTGAGACCTGCTTGGACACCCGTGCAGATGGAACAAAGGATCCGCCCAGTCCCAAGAGGGCCCCACCGGCCCTCACGAACGCAACACCAGACTTCCCAGGTGGCGCAGTGGTTAAGAATCCACCTGCCAATGCAGGAGACACGGGTTTGAGCCCTGGTCAGGGAAGATCCCACATGCTGTGGAGCAACTAAGCCCGTGCACCACAACTACTGAGCCTGCGCTCTAGAACCCGCGAGCCCCAACTGCTGAAGCCCACGCGCTTAGAGCCTGTGCTCTGCAACAAGAGAAGCCACCGCAATGAGAAGCCCCCACTCGCCGCAACTAGAGAAAGCCTCCGGGCAGCAATGCAGACCCAACACAGCCCAAAATTCATTAATTAATTAATTAATTAAGAAAAAAAAAAAAAGGCAGCACCTGGGGGCTGGCAGACTGATGCACCAAGTCTTACATCACGTCTACTTAGTATCCTGCATGTCAGGGCCATGCTGGACCTGGGGCTGCCCAGACAGAGTGGGGCCTGCATCACCCTTCCCAGGAGGGAGGGTGGAGGGAAACCCTGCATGACCTCTGAGGCCCTAAGAACCCTTGACTAAGGCTGAGCTCAATTTGAAACAGTGGGTGACCAGAGCAGACATTTCATTCATCTATCAATGAGAATCCAGCACTGGAGGAGCAGAAAACAATGGCCTCGCTCAACCTTGACGCTAATCCTGACATGGACCCTAACCCTAAACTCTGATCCTGACCCTAAGCCCTGACCTAACCTTAGCCTAACCCGTACCCTAAACCTGTACCTTACCCTAACCCATGCTCTACCCGTATCCTACCTGTACCCCAATTCTAACCCATACCCTAACACCCACTCTAACACAGAACCCTAACACCCTGAGACCAAAACCATAAACCTTCACCAATAAGCAAAACCATAACCATAACCAAACCATAAAATATAGTCATTAACCATACCCATAAATAACTCATTAACCATAAAACTTAAACCATAACAGCAACCATAAACCATACACAGCCCCAACCCTCACACCAGCCCCAGCCCTAATGCTAACCCTCCAAACCACTTACACCAAGCCAAGTCTAATCAGATTATACAACTACATCTTGAAAAAGAAAACTGGGGAATTCTCTGGTGGCCCAGTGGTTAGGACTCTGTGCTTTCACTGCCAAGGGCTCGGGTTCGATCCCTGACTGGGGAACTAAGATCCCACAAGCCATGGGACGTGGCCAAAATAAATAAATAATTAAAATGAAATAAAACCACTATTTTAAAAAAGATTTTAAAAATAAAGGAAAAAAACAAGAAAACTACCCCAGTACAACTTATAAATAGGAATGTAAAAATCTATCACACAATAATAGCAACATGAAACCAACAGAACTTTAAATGGATAATGCCATAAGCAAGTATCTCTACACCAGGAATTTCAGGTTGCTCAACATATGAAAAGTAAGCAATGTATTCAACCACAATAATGGTGTGAAGTAAAAACACATAATCATATCAATTAATGCAAAACATCTACAATGAAAATCCAGTGTTATTTCATGAAAAACACTCAAGAAAGCAGGAATAAAAGGAAATTTGTTCAATATGGAAAAGAGTAGTACAAAAAGCCACAGCAAACATCATGCTCAACGTTAAAGACTGAAAGATTTACTCCTGAAATCAGGAACAGGGCCAGGAAGCTGGCCTTCATCACCGTTACTCAATAGTGTACTGGAAGTTCTACCCAGAATCTTGAGGAAAGAAAGAAAAGGCATCCATGGGTGAATGGAAAAATTAAAACCGTGTCTCTTCACAGAACATAGGTCACATCATCTTATATATAAAACTACCTATAATCAGCAAAGAAATTATTTGAGCTAATCAACTAATTAATAAGCAGTGTTACAGAACAAAACATCAATTCATGAAAATCTATCTTATATGCATACGCTGGCAAAAAATAATCTGAAAAAGAATTTATGAGAACAATTCCATTTTTAATAATGTCAACATCAATATTTAGGAGTATGTTTAATCAAGGTACAAGACTTGTTTTTATGTATGTAAAGTTGTATGTTTGAAATTACTGGAAAGTCAATTACTTTTCAAAACATCATGTCTGTCAACAGCATGCCAGAAGAGCAGAGAAAACATCAAACTTCCATATAGAAGCCAAGCCTTACCCAGATCCAGTTCACCCAAAGTCCACATGTCATTTAGAGGCACTGTGGGAAGGTTATATTAGGAGCCGCCGTGTTCCGTGTTGTGGACGACCTGGATATGGTAGAAACAGTGGGATTTTTGAATTCCAATTTTCCACTTCATTCCACAAAAAAACTATTAGAACTAATAAATCAATTCAGTAAAGTTGCAAAATCAATACACAGAAATCAGTTGCCTTTCTAAACACTAATAATGAACCATCAGAAAGAGAAAGAAAGCAACCCTATTTACAACTGCATCAAAAAGAACAAAATACCTGGGAATAAAGTCAACCAAGGAGGTGAAAGACCTGCACACTGAAAACTTGAAGACATTGATGAAGACATTGAAAGACACACCAATAAATGGAAAGATATCCTGTTCTCATGGAATGGAACAATTAATATTGTTAAAATATCCATGCTACCCGAAGCAGTGGACACAGGGAATGCAATCCCTCCCAAAATTCCACGGTATTTCCCCCCAAAATAGAGCAAATCCTCCTAATATCTGTGGGGAACCACAAAGGACCCCAAATAGCCAAAGAAACCCTGAAAAAAGAGAACGGGCTGGAGGCATCTCCCTCCCTGACGTCACACTCTGCTCAGAAGCTACAGTCACCAAAACAGTGTGGAACTGGCTCAAAACGGGCGCAGGGACCAGAGGAACAGGACAGAGAGACCAGAATTCAACCCACACGGACGGGGTCGGTGAATTTATGACACAGGGACCAAGGGCACACCAAGGAGCACGACACTCCCCACGATAAATGGTGCTGGGAAAACTGGACGCCCCATAACTCACGCTGGCTACCCTGCACACAAACCTGACCCAAACACCCAGCTTTCCACGCCAAGCCCTCCCTCGCTCACACGAAGACGGACCCCCTCAACGGTCAGTCGCCCACAGGAAGCTTCTCCCCACTTTTCCTCACCATCTCTTCACCTTTTCCTCAGGCATCACCTGGGTCCTCAGGAAACCTAGTTCCCCAGTCAGCGTGGACGCAGCCCCACTTTGTCCTGAAGCCGAAACCCCAGCGAGTCCTAAGGAGACGGAGACCAAGCTCCTCTCAGCAGAGACGCTGAGCCGGGCGTCCTACCCGAAGGCCCCCGCCCCCGCCCCCGCGCCTGAGGCGGCTCAACTCCTCTCAGCTGCCCTCACAATGGAGTTCCATGGAAGGAGCATGCGCTGTGGGTCAGAGAGGCGAACTCGGCGCCACCCTGTGGTCAGTGCAGGAAGTGCAGGCCGCGCCTCCCTCACAGGTCACTGGGGGCAGCGTGCCCTACTGACAGGACTGCTGAATCCATTAAACTGGAAATTCAAACGAAAATGGAGTCTCTATCCCAAAAGTTTTCTAAAAGTAGTTAAGGAACAATTAATTGGAAACCATTTGGAAGGAAGTGAATGTAGATGCAAACTTTACAACTTATACCAAATTCACTCAAAGTTATTCAGAGGCAAATTTTATTTTAGTTTATAATTTATGTTTGGCTGCGTTGGGTCTTCGTTGCTGCATGTGGGCTTTCTCTAGTTGCGTCGAGCGGGGCTACTCTTCGTTGCGGTGCACGGGCTTCTCATTGCGGTGGCTTCTCTTGTGAGCGAGCACGGGCTCTAGGCGCGCAGGCTTCAGTAGTTGTGCCGCGCAGGCTTGGTTGCTCTGCGGCATGTGGGATCTTCCCGGACCAGGGCTCGAGCCCGTGTCCCCTGCATTGGCAGGCGGACTCTTAACCACTGCGTCACCAGGGAAGTCCCCACAGACAAACTTTAAATACAAAACTATTCAAGGGGCTCCCCTGGTGGCGCAGTGGTTGAAAATCTGCCTGCTAATGCAGGGGACACGGGTTCGAGCCCTGGTCTGGGAAGATCCCACATGCCGCGGAGCAACCAGGCCCGTGAGCCACAACTCCTGAACCTGCGCGTCTGGAGCCTGTGCTCCGCAACAAGACAGGCCGCGATAGTGAGAGGCCCGCGCACCGCCATGAAGAGTGGCCCCCGCTTGCCACAACTAGAGAAAGCCTTCGCACAGAAACGAAGACCCAACACAGCCAAAAATAAATAAATTATTTAATCAATTAAAAAGAAAAGCTGTCTCTCAAATTTAACTTCCAGAATATATTCAGGAAAAACGCATACGCCCTTTTTGGCCAACCAAAGAAGCGGGCAATGCAAATCAACACTACAAAGAGGTATCACTTCGAATCAGAAAAAAGGACCATCCTCACAAAGGGTAAAAACCAGATATGCAGGACAAGGAGAGGAGAAAAGGGAGCCTCGGTACGCTGAAGGGGGGAATGTAAATTGCCAACGGCCACTCTGGAGAAGTGTGCTGTGTTTCCTAAAACATCTAAAAAACAGAGCTACAAAGCATAGGGCGCTTCCACTCATGGGCCTATATGTTGGAAAATCCAAAAATCCACCGGACGCAGGCACCCCGTTTACTGCTGCTATGTTTACAACAGCCTCGACTTGGGTACAACTTCATAGTCCTTGGAAGGAAAAAATGGTGAAAGAAAATTTGATACTTAAGCACAACGGAATATTACTCAGCCCTGAAATCAATGAAATGAGGCCAGTTGCAGCAACTCAGGGGGACTTATGTATGGTCATTGAGAGTGAAATCAGTTAGACAGCAAGAGAAACTTATCATATCACTTATAAAGGGAATCTAAAAATCGCCAACCGTGAACTGAATTACAAACAGAACACCATCACACATTTACAAAACACACTTATGGCTGCTTAAGGGGAAAAGTGTGGTGCGGTGATGCATAAACCAGGAGGTTGAAATTGGCACAGATACCGTTCCATACGCCAATAATGTAATCGCCAAGACATACTCATGGTTCAAGGAACTGGACTCAGCACACTCTATTCACAGAAAAAACATATACCTGACTACTAGAAACTAGAAAAGAATTTATTGATGTCTCTCTGTAAGTGACTCAAGTGGATGTACAGCACCAAGAAACACAACATTGCAAATCAGCTCCAGCCCATTATAAAAATTAATTATAAAAAGAGAAAGACAGTGAGAGAGAGAGGAATTCTTACAAAATTCAATCAGGGGCTGTGAGGCAACTGGACTGACCACATCTACACTCACAGCTGAATGGGACATAAGGCTGGACACCCTAACCCTAAACCCTAACCCTAACCCAACCCTAACCCTACCTTAACCCTAACCCTAACCCAACACTAACCCTAACCCTGAACCTAAACCCTAACCCTAACCCCTAACCCTAACCCAACCCTAAGCCTAACCCTAACCCCTAGCCCTAGCCCTAGCCCTAACCCTGACCCTAACCCCTAACCCTTAACCCCTAACCCCTAACCCTAACCAAGTTCACAAGTAAACTTCTCGCCCACCTGGAGAGAGTGATTTCATTTGAAAGAGTAAAGACACAATCAGCTCAGTAATTGGCCACGGGGGCTGGAGGGGCCAAGGTTAACCTGAGCTGGAGGAACGTGGGTGCCTGCCTGGATGCTCAGAGGCCAAGGGCTGTTCTGAGACCTGCTTGGACACCCGTGCAGATGGAACAAAGGATCCGCCCAGTCCCAAGAGGGCCCCACCGGCCCTCACGAACGCAACACCAGACTTCCCAGGTGGCGCAGTGGTTAAGAATCCACCTGCCAATGCAGGAGACACGGGTTTGAGCCCTGGTCAGGGAAGATCCCACATGCTGTGGAGCAACTAAGCCCGTGCACCACAACTACTGAGCCTGCGCTCTAGAACCCGCGAGCCCCAACTGCTGAAGCCCACGCGCTTAGAGCCTGTGCTCTGCAACAAGAGAAGCCACCGCAATGAGAAGCCCCCACTCGCCGCAACTAGAGAAAGCCTCCGGGCAGCAATGCAGACCCAACACAGCCCAAAATTCATTAATTAATTAATTAATTAAGAAAAAAAAAAAAGGCAGCACCTGGGGGCTGGCAGACTGATGCACCAAGTCTTACATCACGTCTACTTAGTATCCTGCATGTCAGGGCCATGCTGGACCTGGGGCTGCCCAGACAGAGTGGGGCCTGCATCACCCTTCCCAGGAGGGAGGGTGGAGGGAAACCCTGCATGACCTCTGAGGCCCTAAGAACCCTTGACTAAGGCTGAGCTCAATTTGAAACAGTGGGTGACCAGAGCAGACATTTCATTCATCTATCAATGAGAATCCAGCACTGGAGGAGCAGAAAACAATGGCCTCGCTCAACCTTGACGCTAATCCTGACATGGACCCTAACCCTAAACTCTGATCCTGACCCTAAGCCCTGACCTAACCTTAGCCTAACCCGTACCCTAAACCTGTACCTTACCCTAACCCATGCTCTACCCGTATCCTACCTGTACCCCAATTCTAACCCATACCCTAACACCCACTCTAACACAGAACCCTAACACCCTGAGACCAAAACCATAAACCTTCACCAATAAGCAAAACCATAACCATAACCAAACCATAAAATATAGTCATTAACCATACCCATAAATAACTCATTAACCATAAAACTTAAACCATAACAGCAACCATAAACCATACACAGCCCCAACCCTCACACCAGCCCCAGCCCTAATGCTAACCCTCCAAACCACTTACACCAAGCCAAGTCTAATCAGATTATACAACTACATCTTGAAAAAGAAAACTGGGGAATTCTCTGGTGGCCCAGTGGTTAGGACTCTGTGCTTTCACTGCCAAGGGCTCGGGTTCGATCCCTGACTGGGGAACTAAGATCCCACAAGCCATGGGACGTGGCCAAAATAAATAAATAATTAAAATGAAATAAAACCACTATTTTAAAAAAGATTTTAAAAATAAAGGAAAAAAACAAGAAAACTACCCCAGTACAACTTATAAATAGGAATGTAAAAATCTATCACACAATAATAGCAACATGAAACCAACAGAACTTTAAATGGATAATGCCATAAGCAAGTATCTCTACACCAGGAATTTCAGGTTGCTCAACATATGAAAAGTAAGCAATGTATTCAACCACAATAATGGTGTGAAGTAAAAACACATAATCATATCAATTAATGCAAAACATCTACAATGAAAATCCAGTGTTATTTCATGAAAAACACTCAAGAAAGCAGGAATAAAAGGAAATTTGTTCAATATGGAAAAGAGTAGTACAAAAAGCCACAGCAAACATCATGCTCAACGTTAAAGACTGAAAGATTTACTCCTGAAATCAGGAACAGGGCCAGGAAGCTGGCCTTCATCACCGTTACTCAATAGTGTACTGGAAGTTCTACCCAGAATCTTGAGGAAAGAAAGAAAAGGCATCCATGGGTGAATGGAAAAATTAAAACCGTGTCTCTTCACAGAACATAGGTCACATCATCTTATATATAAAACTACCTATAATCAGCAAAGAAATTATTTGAGCTAATCAACTAATTAATAAGCAGTGTTACAGAACAAAACATCAATTCATGAAAATCTATCTTATATGCATACGCTGGCAAAAAATAATCTGAAAAAGAATTTATGAGAACAATTCCATTTTTAATAATGTCAACATCAATATTTAGGAGTATGTTTAATCAAGGTACAAGACTTGTTTTTATGTATGTAAAGTTGTATGTTTGAAATTACTGGAAAGTCAATTACTTTTCAAAACATCATGTCTGTCAACAGCATGCCAGAAAAGCAGAGAAAACATCAAACTTCCATATAGAAGCCAAGCCTTACCCAGATCCAGTTCACCCAAAGTCCACATGTCATTTAGAGGCACTGTGGGAAGGTTATATTAGGAGCCGCCGTGTTCCGTGTTGTGGACGACCTGGATATGGTAGAAACAGTGGGATTTTTGAATTCCAATTTTCCACTTCATTCCACAAAAAAACTATTAGAACTAATAAATCAATTCAGTAAAGTTGCAAAATCAATACACAGAAATCAGTTGCCTTTCTAAACACTAATAATGAACCATCAGAAAGAGAAAGAAAGCAACCCTATTTACAACTGCATCAAAAAGAACAAAATACCTGGGAATAAAGTCAACCAAGGAGGTGAAAGACCTGCACACTGAAAACTTTAAGACATTGATGAAGACATTGAAAGACACACCAATAAATGGAAAGATATCCTGTTCTCATGGAATGGAACAATTAATATTGTTAAAATATCCATGCTACCCGAAGCAGTGGACACAGGGAATGCAATCCCTCCCAAAATTCCATGGTATTTCCCCCCAAAATAGAGCAAATCCTCCTAATATCTGTGGGGAACCACAAAGGACCCCAAATAGCCAAAGAAACCCTGAAAAAAGAGAACGGGCTGGAGGCATCTCCCTCCCTGACGTCACACTCTGCTCAGAAGCTACAGTCACCAAAACAGTGTGGAACTGGCTCAAAACGGGCGCAGGGACCAGAGGAACAGGACAGAGAGACCAGAATTCAACCCACACGGACGGGGTCGGTGAATTTATGACACAGGGACCAAGGGCACACCAAGGAGCACGACACTCCCCACGATAAATGGTGCTGGGAAAACTGGACGCCCCATAACTCACGCTGGCTACCCTGCACACAAACCTGACCCAAACACCCAGCTTTCCACGCCAAGCCCTCCCTCGCTCACACGAAGACGGACCCCCTCAACGGTCAGTCGCCCACAGGAAGCTTCTCCCCACTTTTCCTCACCGTCTCTTCACCTTTTCCTCAGGCATCACCTGGGTCCTCAGGAAACCTAGTTCCCCAGTCAGCGTGGACGCAGCCCCATTTTGTCCTGAAGCCGAAACCCCAGCGAGTCCTGAGGAGACGGAGACCGAGCTCCTCTCAGCAGAGACGCTGAGCCGGGCGTCCTACCCGAAGGCCCCCGCCCCCGCCCCCGCGCCTGAGGCGGCTCAACTCCTCTCAGCTGCCCTCACAATGGAGTTCCATGGAAGGAGCATGCGCTGTGGGTCAGAGAGGCGAACTCGGCGCCACCCTGTGGTCAGTGCAGGAAGTGCAGGCCGCGCCTCCCTCACAGGTCACTGGGGGCAGCGTGCCCTACTGACAGGACTGCTGAATCCATTAAACTGGAAATTCAAACGAAAATGGAGTCTCTATCCCAAAAGTTTTCTAAAAGTAGTTAAGGAACAATTAATTGGAAACCATTTGGAAGGAAGTGAATGTAGATGCAAACTTTACAACTTATACCAAATTCACTCAAAGTTATTCAGAGGCAAATTTTATTTTAGTTTATAATTTATGTTTGGCTGCGTTGGGTCTTCGTTGCTGCATGTGGGCTTTCTCTAGTTGCGTCGAGCGGGGCTACTCTTCGTTGCGGTGCACGGGCTTCTCATTGCGGTGGCTTCTCTTGTGAGCGAGCACGGGCTCTAGGCGCGCAGGCTTCAGTAGTTGTGCCGCGCAGGCTTGGTTGCTCTGCGGCATGTGGGATCTTCCCGGACCAGGGCTCGAGCCCGTGTCCCCTGCATTGGCAGGCGGACTCTTAACCACTGCGTCACCAGGGAAGTCCCCACAGACAAACTTTAAATACAAAACTATTCAAGGGGCTCCCCTGGTGGCGCAGTGGTTGAGAATCTGCCTGCTAATGCAGGGGACACGGGTTCGAGCCCTGGTCTGGGAAGATCCCACATGCCGCGGAGCAACCAGGCCCGTGAGCCACAACTCCTGAACCTGCGCGTCTGGAGCCTGTGCTCCGCAACAAGACAGGCCGCGATAGTGAGAGGCCCGCGCACCGCGATGAAGAGTGGCCCCCGCTTGCCACAACTAGAGAAAGCCTTCGCACAGAAACGAAGACCCAACACAGCCAAAAATAAATAAATTATTTAATCAATTAAAAAGAAAAGCTGTCTCTCAAATTTAACTTCCAGAATATATTCAGGAAAAACGCATACGCCCTTTTTGGCCAACCAAAGAAGCGGGCAATGCAAATCAACACTACAAAGAGGTATCACTTCGAGTCAGAAAAAAGGACCATCCTCACAAAGGGTAAAAACCAGATATGCAGGACAAGGAGAGGAGAAAAGGGAGCCTCGTTACGCTGAAGGGGGGAATGTAAATTGCCAACGGCCACTCTGGAGAAGTGTGCTGTGTTTCCTAAAACATCTAAAAAACAGAGCTACAAAGCATAGGGCGCTTCCACTCATGGGCCTATATGTTGGAAAATCCAAAAATCCACCGGACGCAGGCACCCCGTTTACTGCTGCTATGTTTACAACAGCCTCGACTTGGGTACAACTTCATAGTCCTTGGAAGGAAAAAATGGTGAAAGAAAATTTGATACTTAAGCACAACGGAATATTACTCAGCCCTGAAATCAATGAAATGAGGCCAGTTGCAGCAACTCAGGGGGACTTATGTATGGTCATTGAGAGTGAAATCAGTTAGACAGCAAGAGAAACTTATCATATCACTTATAAAGGGAATCTAAAAATCGCCAACCGTGAACTGAATTACAAACAGAACACCATCACACATTTACAAAACACACTTACGGCTGCTTAAGGGGAAAAGTGTGGTGCGGTGATGCATAAACCAGGAGGTTGAAATTGGCACAGATACCGTTCCATACGCCAATAATGTAATCGCCAAGACATACTCATGGTTCAAGGAACTGGACTCAGCACACTCTATTCACAGAAAAAACATATATCTGACTACTAGAAACTAGAAAAGAATTTATTGATGTCTCTCTGTAAGTGACTCAAGTGGATGTACAGCACCAAGAAACACAACATTGCAAATCAGCTCCAGCCCATTATAAAAATTAATTATAAAAAGAGAAAGACAGTGAGAGAGAGAGGAATTCTTACAAAATTCAATCAGGGGCTGTGAGGCAACTGGACTGACCACATCTACACTCACAGCTGAATGGGACGTAAGGCTGGACACCCTAACCCTAAACCCTAACCCTAACCCAACCCTAACCCTACCTTAACCCTAACCCTAACCCAACACTAACCCTAACCCTGAACCTAAACCCTAACCCTAACCCCTAACCCTAACCCAACCCTAAGCCTAACCCTAACCCCTAGCCCTAGCCCTAGCCCTAACCCTGACCCTAACCCCTAACCCTTAACCCCTAACCCCTAACCCTAACCAAGTTCACAAGTAAACTTCTCGCCCACCTGGAGAGAGTGATTTCATTTGAAAGAGTAAAGACACAATCAGCTCAGTAATTGGCCACGGGGGCTGGAGGGGCCAAGGTTAACCTGAGCTGGAGGAACGTGGGTGCCTGCCTGGATGCTCAGAGGCCAAGGGCTGTTCTGAGACCTGCTTGGACACCCGTGCAGATGGAACAAAGGATCCGCCCAGTCCCAAGAGGGCCCCACCGGCCCTCACGAACGCAACACCAGACTTCCCAGGTGGCGCAGTGGTTAAGAATCCACCTGCCAATGCAGGAGACACGGGTTTGAGCCCTGGTCAGGGAAGATCCCACATGCTGTGGAGCAACTAAGCCCGTGCACCACAACTACTGAGCCTGCGCTCTAGAACCCGCGAGCCCCAACTGCTGAAGCCCACGCGCTTAGAGCCTGTGCTCTGCCACAAGAGAAGCCACCGCAATGAGAAGCCCCCACTCGCCGCAACTAGAGAAAGCCTCCGGGCAGCAATGCAGACCCAACACAGCCCAAAATTCATTAATTAATTAATTAATTAAGAAAAAAAAAAAAGGCAGCACCTGGGGGCTGGCAGACTGATGCACCAAGTCTTACATCACGTCTACTTAGTATCCTGCATGTCAGGGCCATGCTGGACCTGGGGCTGCCCAGACAGAGTGGGGCCTGCATCACCCTTCCCAGGAGGGAGGGTGGAGGGAAACCCTGCATGACCTCTGAGGCCCTAAGAACCCTTGACTAAGGCTGAGCTCAATTTGAAACAGTGGGTGACCAGAGCGGACATTTCATTCATCTATCAATGAGAATCCAGCACTGGAGGAGCAGAAAACAATGGCCTCGCTCAACCTTGACGCTAATCCTGACATGGACCCTAACCCTAAACTCTGATCCTGACCCTAAGCCCTGACCTAACCTTAGCCTAACCCGTACCCTAAACCTGTACCTTACCCTAACCCATGCTCTACCCGTATCCTACCTGTACCCCAATTCTAACCCATACCCTAACACCCACTCTAACACAGAACCCTAACACCCTGAGACCAAAACCATAAACCTTAACCAATAAGCAAAACCATAACCATAACCAAACCATAAAATATAGTCATTAACCATACCCATAAATAACTCATTAACCATAAAACTTAAACCATAACAGCAACCATAAACCATACACAGCCCCAACCCTCACACCAGCCCCAGCCCTAATGCTAACCCTCCAAACCACTTACACCAAGCCAAGTCTAATCAGATTATACAACTACATCTTGAAAAAGAAAACTGGGGAATTCTCTGGTGGCCCAGTGGTTAGGACTCTGTGCTTTCACTGCCAAGGGCTTGGGTTCGATCCCTGACTGGGGAACTAAGATCCCACAAGCCATGGGACGTGGCCAAAATAAATAAATAATTAAAATGAAATAAAACCACTATTTTAAAAAAGATTTTAAAAATAAAGGAAAAAAACAAGAAAACTACCCCAGTACAACTTATAAATAGGAATGTAAAAATCTATCACACAATAATAGCAACATGAAACCAACAGAACTTTAAATGGATAATGCCATAAGCAAGTATCTCTACACCAGGAATTTCAGGTTGCTCAACATATGAAAAGTAAGCAATGTATTCAACCACAATAATGGTGTGAAGTAAAAACACATAATCATATCAATTAATTCAAAACATCTACAATGAAAATCCAGTGTTATTTCATGAAAAACACTCAAGAAAGCAGGAATAAAAGGAAATTTGTTCAATATGGAAAAGAGTAGTACAAAAAGCCACAGCAAACATCATGCTCAACGTTAAAGACTGAAAGATTTACTCCTGAAATCAGGAACAGGGCCAGGAAGCTGGCCTTCATCACCGTTACTCAATAGTGTACTGGAAGTTCTACCCAGAATCTTGAGGAAAGAAAGAAAAGGCATCCATGGGTGAATGGAAAAATTAAAACCGTGTCTCTTCACAGAACATAGGTCACATCATCTTATATATAAAACTACCTATAATCAGCAAAGAAATTATTTGAGCTAATCAACTAATTAATAAGCAGTGTTACAGAACAAAACATCAATTCATGAAAATCTATCTTATATGCATACGCTGGCAAAAAATAATCTGAAAAAGAATTTATGAGAACAATTCCATTTTTAATAATGTCAACATCAATATTTAGGAGTATGTTTAATCAAGGTACAAGACTTGTTTTTATGTATGTAAAGTTGTATGTTTGAAATTACTGGAAAGTCAATTACTTTTCAAAACATCATGTCTGTCAACAGCATGCCAGAAAAGCAGAGAAAACATCAAACTTCCATATAGAAGCCAAGCCTTACCCAGATCCAGTTCACCCAAAGTCCACATGTCATTTAGAGGCACTGTGGGAAGGTTATATTAGGAGCCGCCGTGTTCCGTGTTGTGGACGACCTGGATATGGTAGAAACAGTGGGATTTTTGAATTCCAATTTTCCACTTCATTCCACAAAAAAACTATTAGAACTAATAAATCAATTCAGTAAAGTTGCAAAATCAATACACAGAAATCAGTTGCCTTTCTAAACACTAATAATGAACCATCAGAAAGAGAAAGAAAGCAACCCTATTTACAACTGCATCAAAAAGAACAAAATACCTGGGAATAAAGTCAACCAAGGAGGTGAAAGACCTGCACACTGAAAACTTTAAGACATTGATGAAGACATTGAAAGACACACCAATAAATGGAAAGATATCCTGTTCTCATGGAATGGAACAATTAATATTGTTAAAATATCCATGCTACCCGAAGCAGTGGACACAGGGAATGCAATCCCTCCCAAAATTCCATGGTATTTCCCCCCAAAATAGAGCAAATCCTCCTAATATCTGTGGGGAACCACAAAGGACCCCAAATAGCCAAAGAAACCCTGAAAAAAGAGAACGGGCTGGAGGCATCTCCCTCCCTGACGTCACACTCTGCTCAGAAGCTACAGTCACCAAAACAGTGTGGAACTGGCTCAAAACGGGCGCAGGGACCAGAGGAACAGGACAGAGAGACCAGAATTCAACCCACACGGACGGGGTCGGTGAATTTATGACACAGGGACCAAGGGCACACCAAGGAGCACGACACTCCCCACGATAAATGGTGCTGGGAAAACTGGACGCCCCATAACTCACGCTGGCTACCCTGCACACAAACCTGACCCAAACACCCAGCTTTCCACGCCAAGCCCTCCCTCGCTCACACGAAGACGGACCCCCTCAACGGTCAGTCGCCCACAGGAAGCTTCTCCCCACTTTTCCTCACCGTCTCTTCACCTTTTCCTCAGGCATCACCTGGGTCCTCAGGAAACCTAGTTCCCCAGTCAGCGTGGACGCAGCCCCATTTTGTCCTGAAGCCGAAACCCCAGCGAGTCCTGAGGAGACGGAGACCGAGCTCCTCTCAGCAGAGACGCTGAGCCGGGCGTCCTACCCGAAGGCCCCCTCCCCCGCCCCCGCGCCTGAGGCGGCTCAACTCCTCTCAGCTGCCCTCACAATGGAGTTCCATGGAAGGAGCATGCGCTGTGGGTCAGAGAGGCGAACTCGGCGCCACCCTGTGGTCAGTGCAGGAAGTGCAGGCCGCGCCTCCCTCACAGGTCACTGGGGGCAGCGTGCCCTACTGACAGGACTGCTGAATCCATTAAACTGGAAATTCAAACGAAAATGGAGTCTCTATCCCAAAAGTTTTCTAAAAGTAGTTAAGGAACAATTAATTGGAAACCATTTGGAAGGAAGTGAATGTAGATGCAAACTTTACAACTTATACCAAATTCACTCAAAGTTATTCAGAGGCAAATTTTATTTTAGTTTATAATTTATGTTTGGCTGCGTTGGGTCTTCGTTGCTGCATGTGGGCTTTCTCTAGTTGCGTCGAGCGGGGCTACTCTTCGTTGCGGTGCACGGGCTTCTCATTGCGGTGGCTTCTCTTGTGAGCGAGCACGGGCTCTAGGCGCGCAGGCTTCAGTAGTTGTGCCGCGCAGGCTTGGTTGCTCTGCGGCATGTGGGATCTTCCCGGACCAGGGCTCGAGCCCGTGTCCCCTGCATTGGCAGGCGGACTCTTAACCACTGCGTCACCAGGGAAGTCCCCACACACAAACTTTAAATACAAAACTATTCAAGGGGCTCCCCTGGTGGCGCAGTGGTTGAGAATCTGCCTGCTAATGCAGGGGACACGGGTTCGAGCCCTGGTCTGGGAAGATCCCACATGCCGCGGAGCAACCAGGCCCGTGAGCCACAACTCCTGAACCTGCGCGTCTGGAGCCTGTGCTCCGCAACAAGACAGGCCGCGATAGTGAGAGGCCCGCGCACCGCCATGAAGAGTGGCCCCCGCTTGCCACAACTAGAGAAAGCCTTCGCACAGAAACGAAGACCCAACACAGCCAAAAATAAATAAATTATTTAATCAATTAAAAAGAAAAGCTGTCTCTCAAATTTAACTTCCAGAATATATTCAGGAAAAACGCATACGCCCTTTTTGGCCAACCAAAGAAGCGGGCAATGCAAATCAACACTACAAAGAGGTATCACTTCGAATCAGAAAAAAGGACCATCCTCACAAAGGGTAAAAACCAGATATGCAGGACAAGGAGAGGAGAAAAGGGAGCCTCGTTACGCTGAAGGGGGGAATGTAAATTGCCAACGGCCACTCTGGAGAAGTGTGCTGTGTTTCCTAAAACATCTAAAAAACAGAGCTACAAAGCATAGGGCGCTTCCACTCATGGGCCTATATGTTGGAAAATCCAAAAATCCACCGGACGCAGGCACCCCGTTTACTGCTGCTATGTTTACAACAGCCTCGACTTGGGTACAACTTCATAGTCCTTGGAAGGAAAAAATGGTGAAAGAAAATTTGATACTTAAGCACAACGGAATATTACTCAGCCCTGAAATCAATGAAATGAGGCCAGTTGCAGCAACTCAGGGGGACTTATGTATGGTCATTGAGAGTGAAATCAGTTAGACAGCAAGAGAAACTTATCATATCACTTATAAAGGGAATCTAAAAATCGCCAACCGTGAACTGAATTACAAACAGAACACCATCACACATTTACAAAACACACTTATGGCTGCTTAAGGGGAAAAGTGTGGTGCGGTGATGCATAAACCAGGAGGTTGAAATTGGCACAGATACCGTTCCATACGCCAATAATGTAATCGCCAAGACATACTCATGGTTCAAGGAACTGGACTCAGCACACTCTATTCACAGAAAAAACATATACCTGACTACTAGAAACTAGAAAAGAATTTATTGATGTCTCTCTGTAAGTGACTCAAGTGGATGTACAGCACCAAGAAACACAACATTGCAAATCAGCTCCAGCCCATTATAAAAATTAATTATAAAAAGAGAAAGACAGTGAGAGAGAGAGGAATTCTTACAAAATTCAATCAGGGGCTGTGAGGCAACTGGACTGACCACATCTACACTCACAGCTGAATGGGACGTAAGGCTGGACACCCTAACCCTAAACCCTAACCCTAACCCAACCCTAACCCTACCTTAACCCTAACCCTAACCCAACACTAACCCTAACCCTGAACCTAAACCCTAACCCTAACCCCTAACCCTAACCCAACCCTAAGCCTAACCCTAACCCCTAGCCCTAGCCCTAGCCCTAACCCTGACCCTAACCCCTAACCCTTAACCCCTAACCCCTAACCCTAACCAAGTTCACAAGTAAACTTCTCGCCCACCTGGAGAGAGTGATTTCATTTGAAAGAGTAAAGACACAATCAGCTCAGTAATTGGCCACGGGGGCTGGAGGGGCCAAGGTTAACCTGAGCTGGAGGAACGTGGGTGCCTGCCTGGATGCTCAGAGGCCAAGGGCTGTTCTGAGACCTGCTTGGACACCCGTGCAGATGGAACAAAGGATCCGCCCAGTCCCAAGAGGGCCCCACCGGCCCTCACGAACGCAACACCAGACTTCCCAGGTGGCGCAGTGGTTAAGAATCCACCTGCCAATGCAGGAGACACGGGTTTGAGCCCTGGTCAGGGAAGATCCCACATGCTGTGGAGCAACTAAGCCCGTGCACCACAACTACTGAGCCTGCGCTCTAGAACCCGCGAGCCCCAACTGCTGAAGCCCACGCGCTTAGAGCCTGTGCTCTGCAACAAGAGAAGCCACCGCAATGAGAAGCCCCCACTCGCCGCAACTAGAGAAAGCCTCCGGGCAGCAATGCAGACCCAACACAGCCCAAAATTCATTAATTAATTAATTAATTAAGAAAAAAAAAAAAAGGCAGCACCTGGGGGCTGGCAGACTGATGCACCAAGTCTTACATCACGTCTACTTAGTATCCTGCATGTCAGGGCCATGCTGGACCTGGGGCTGCCCAGACAGAGTGGGGCCTGCATCACCCTTCCCAGGAGGGAGGGTGGAGGGAAACCCTGCATGACCTCTGAGGCCCTAAGAACCCTTGACTAAGGCTGAGCTCAATTTGAAACAGTGGGTGACCAGAGCAGACATTTCATTCATCTATCAATGAGAATCCAGCACTGGAGGAGCAGAAAACAATGGCCTCGCTCAACCTTGACGCTAATCCTGACATGGACCCTAACCCTAAACTCTGATCCTGACCCTAAGCCCTGACCTAACCTTAGCCTAACCCGTACCCTAAACCTGTACCTTACCCTAACCCATGCTCTACCCGTATCCTACCTGTACCCCAATTCTAACCCATACCCTAACACCCACTCTAACACAGAACCCTAACACCCTGAGACCAAAACCATAAACCTTCACCAATAAGCAAAACCATAACCATAACCAAACCATAAAATATAGTCATTAACCATACCCATAAATAACTCATTAACCATAAAACTTAAACCATAACAGCAACCATAAACCATACACAGCCCCAACCCTCACACCAGCCCCAGCCCTAATGCTAACCCTCCAAACCACTTACACCAAGCCAAGTCTAATCAGATTATACAACTACATCTTGAAAAAGAAAACTGGGGAATTCTCTGGTGGCCCAGTGGTTAGGACTCTGTGCTTTCACTGCCAAGGGCTCGGGTTCGATCCCTGACTGGGGAACTAAGATCCCACAAGCCATGGGACGTGGCCAAAATAAATAAATAATTAAAATGAAATAAAACCACTATTTTAAAAAAGATTTTAAAAATAAAGGAAAAAAACAAGAAAACTACCCCAGTACAACTTATAAATAGGAATGTAAAAATCTATCACACAATAATAGCAACATGAAACCAACAGAACTTTAAATGGATAATGCCATAAGCAAGTATCTCTACACCAGGAATTTCAGGTTGCTCAACATATGAAAAGTAAGCAATGTATTCAACCACAATAATGGTGTGAAGTAAAAACACATAATCATATCAATTAATGCAAAACATCTACAATGAAAATCCAGTGTTATTTCATGAAAAACACTCAAGAAAGCAGGAATAAAAGGAAATTTGTTCAATATGGAAAAGAGTAGTACAAAAAGCCACAGCAAACATCATGCTCAACGTTAAAGACTGAAAGATTTACTCCTGAAATCAGGAACAGGGCCAGGAAGCTGGCCTTCATCACCGTTACTCAATAGTGTACTGGAAGTTCTACCCAGAATCTTGAGGAAAGAAAGAAAAGGCATCCATGGGTGAATGGAAAAATTAAAACCGTGTCTCTTCACAGAACATAGGTCACATCATCTTATATATAAAACTACCTATAATCAGCAAAGAAATTATTTGAGCTAATCAACTAATTAATAAGCAGTGTTACAGAACAAAACATCAATTCATGAAAATCTATCTTATATGCATACGCTGGCAAAAAATAATCTGAAAAAGAATTTATGAGAACAATTCCATTTTTAATAATGTCAACATCAATATTTAGGAGTATGTTTAATCAAGGTACAAGACTTGTTTTTATGTATGTAAAGTTGTATGTTTGAAATTACTGGAAAGTCAATTACTTTTCAAAACATCATGTCTGTCAACAGCATGCCAGAAGAGCAGAGAAAACATCAAACTTCCATATAGAAGCCAAGCCTTACCCAGATCCAGTTCACCCAAAGTCCACATGTCATTTAGAGGCACTGTGGGAAGGTTATATTAGGAGCCGCCGTGTTCCGTGTTGTGGACGACCTGGATATGGTAGAAACAGTGGGATTTTTGAATTCCAATTTTCCACTTCATTCCACAAAAAAACTATTAGAACTAATAAATCAATTCAGTAAAGTTGCAAAATCAATACACAGAAATCAGTTGCCTTTCTAAACACTAATAATGAACCATCAGAAAGAGAAAGAAAGCAACCCTATTTACAACTGCATCAAAAAGAACAAAATACCTGGGAATAAAGTCAACCAAGGAGGTGAAAGACCTGCACACTGAAAACTTGAAGACATTGATGAAGACATTGAAAGACACACCAATAAATGGAAAGATATCCTGTTCTCATGGAATGGAACAATTAATATTGTTAAAATATCCATGCTACCCGAAGCAGTGGACACAGGGAATGCAATCCCTCCCAAAATTCCACGGTATTTCCCCCCAAAATAGAGCAAATCCTCCTAATATCTGTGGGGAACCACAAAGGACCCCAAATAGCCAAAGAAACCCTGAAAAAAGAGAACGGGCTGGAGGCATCTCCCTCCCTGACGTCACACTCTGCTCAGAAGCTACAGTCACCAAAACAGTGTGGAACTGGCTCAAAACGGGCGCAGGGACCAGAGGAACAGGACAGAGAGACCAGAATTCAACCCACACGGACGGGGTCGGTGAATTT
Organism: Balaenoptera ricei; assembly: GCF_028023285.1. NCBI lineage: Eukaryota > Metazoa > Chordata > Mammalia > Artiodactyla > Balaenopteridae > Balaenoptera > Balaenoptera ricei. The sequence continues at coordinate 131,429 of NW_026777548.1, forward strand.
ATGACACAGGGACCAAGGGCACACCAAGGAGCACGACACTCCCCACGATAAATGGTGCTGGGAAAACTGGACGCCCCATAACTCACGCTGGCTACCCTGCACACAAACCTGACCCAAACACCCAGCTTTCCACGCCAAGCCCTCCCTCGCTCACACGAAGACGGACCCCCTCAACGGTCAGTCGCCCACAGGAAGCTTCTCCCCACTTTTCCTCACCGTCTCTTCACCTTTTCCTCAGGCATCACCTGGGTCCTCAGGAAACCTAGTTCCCCAGTCAGCGTGGACTCAGCCCCATTTTGTCCTGAAGCCGAAACCCCAGCGAGTCCTGAGGAGACGGAGACCGAGCTCCTCTCAGCAGAGACGCTGAGCCGGGCGTCCTACCCGAAGGCCCCCGCCCCCGCCCCCGCGCCTGAGGCGGCTCAACTCCTCTCAGCTGCCCTCACAATGGAGTTCCATGGAAGGAGCATGCGCTGTGGGTCAGAGAGGCGAACTCGGCGCCACCCTGTGGTCAGTGCAGGAAGTGCAGGCCGCGCCTCCCTCACAGGTCACTGGGGGCAGCGTGCCCTACTGACAGGACTGCTGAATCCATTAAACTGGAAATTCAAACGAAAATGGAGTCTCTATCCCAAAAGTTTTCTAAAAGTAGTTAAGGAACAATTAATTGGAAACCATTTGGAAGGAAGTGAATGTAGATGCAAACTTTACAACTTATACCAAATTCACTCAAAGTTATTCAGAGGCAAATTTTATTTTAGTTTATAATTTATGTTTGGCTGCGTTGGGTCTTCGTTGCTGCATGTGGGCTTTCTCTAGTTGCGTCGAGCGGGGCTACTCTTCGTTGCGGTGCACGGGCTTCTCATTGCGGTGGCTTCTCTTGTGAGCGAGCACGGGCTCTAGGCGCGCAGGCTTCAGTAGTTGTGCCGCGCAGGCTTGGTTGCTCTGCGGCATGTGGGATCTTCCCGGACCAGGGCTCGAGCCCGTGTCCCCTGCATTGGCAGGCGGACTCTTAACCACTGCGTCACCAGGGAAGTCCCCACAGACAAACTTTAAATACAAAACTATTCAAGGGGCTCCCCTGGTGGCGCAGTGGTTGAGAATCTGCCTGCTAATGCAGGGGACACGGGTTCGAGCCCTGGTCTGGGAAGATCCCACATGCCGCGGAGCAACCAGGCCCGTGAGCCACAACTCCTGAACCTGCGCGTCTGGAGCCTGTGCTCCGCAACAAGACAGGCCGCGATAGTGAGAGGCCCGCGCACCGCCATGAAGAGTGGCCCCCGCTTGCCACAACTAGAGAAAGCCTTCGCACAGAAACGAAGACCCAACACAGCCAAAAATAAATAAATTATTTAATCAATTAAAAAGAAAAGCTGTCTCTCAAATTTAACTTCCAGAATATATTCAGGAAAAACGCATACGCCCTTTTTGGCCAACCAAAGAAGCGGGCAATGCAAATCAACACTACAAAGAGGTATCACTTCGAGTCAGAAAAAAGGACCATCCTCACAAAGGGTAAAAACCAGATATGCAGGACAAGGAGAGGAGAAAAGGGAGCCTCGTTACGCTGAAGGGGGGAATGTAAATTGCCAACGGCCACTCTGGAGAAGTGTGCTGTGTTTCCTAAAACATCTAAAAAACAGAGCTACAAAGCATAGGGCGCTTCCACTCATGGGCCTATATGTTGGAAAATCCAAAAATCCACCGGACGCAGGCACCCCGTTTACTGCTGCTATGTTTACAACAGCCTCGACTTGGGTACAACTTCATAGTCCTTGGAAGGAAAAAATGGTGAAAGAAAATTTGATACTTAGGCACAACGGAATATTACTCAGCCCTGAAATCAATGAAATGAGGCCAGTTGCAGCAACTCAGGGGGACTTATGTATGGTCATTGAGAGTGAAATCAGTTAGACAGCAAGAGAAACTTATCATATCACTTATAAAGGGAATCTAAAAATCGCCAACCGTGAACTGAATTACAAACAGAACACCATCACACATTTACAAAACACGCTTACGGCTGCTTAAGGGGAAAAGTGTGGTGCGGTGATGCATAAACCAGGAGGTTGAAATTGGCACAGATACCGTTCCATACGCCAATAATGTAATCGCCAAGACATACTCATGGTTCAAGGAACTGGACTCAGCACACTCTATTCACAGAAAAAACATATACCTGACTACTAGAAACTAGAATTTATTGATGTCTCTCTGTAAGTGACTCAAGTGGATGTACAGCACCAAGAAACACAACATTGCAAATCAGCTCCAGCCCATTATAAAAATTAATTATAAAAAGAGAAAGACAGTGAGAGAGAGAGGAATTCTTACAAAATTCAATCAGGGGCTGTGAGGCAACTGGACTGACCACATCTACACTCACAGCTGAATGGGACGTAAGGCTGGACACCCTAACCCTAAACCCTAACCCTAACCCAACCCTAACCCTACCTTAACCCTAACCCTAACCCAACACTAACCCTAACCCTAAACCTAAACCCTAACCCTAACCCCTAACCCTAACCCAACCCTAAGCCTAACCCTAACCCCTAGCCCTAGCCCTAGCCCTAACCCTGACCCTAACCCCTAACCCTTAACCCCTAACCCCTAACCCTAACCAAGTTCACAAGTAAACTTCTCGCCCACCTGGAGAGAGTGATTTCATTTGAAAGAGTAAAGACACAATCAGCTCAGTAATTGGCCACGGGGGCTGGAGGGGCCAAGGTTAACCTGAGCTGGAGGAACGTGGGTGCCTGCCTGGATGCTCAGAGGCCAAGGGCTGTTCTGAGACCTGCTTGGACACCCGTGCAGATGGAACAAAGGATCCGCCCAGTCCCAAGAGGGCCCCACCGGCCCTCACGAACGCAACACCAGACTTCCCAGGTGGCGCAGTGGTTAAGAATCCACCTGCCAATGCAGGAGACACGGGTTTGAGCCCTGGTCAGGGAAGATCCCACATGCTGTGGAGCAACTAAGCCCGTGCACCACAACTACTGAGCCTGCGCTCTAGAACCCGCGAGCCCCAACTGCTGAAGCCCACGCGCTTAGAGCCTGTGCTCTGCAACAAGAGAAGCCACCGCAATGAGAAGCCCCCACTCGCCGCAACTAGAGAAAGCCTCCGGGCAGCAATGCAGACCCAACACAGCCCAAAATTCATTAATTAATTAATTAATTAAGAAAAAAAAAAAAGGCAGCACCTGGGGGCTGGCAGACTGATGCACCAAGTCTTACATCACGTCTACTTAGTATCCTGCATGTCAGGGCCATGCTGGACCTGGGGCTGCCCAGACAGAGTGGGGCCTGCATCACCCTTCCCAGGAGGGAGGGTGGAGGGAAACCCTGCATGACCTCTGAGGCCCTAAGAACCCTTGACTAAGGCTGAGCTCAATTTGAAACAGTGGGTGACCAGAGCGGACATTTCATTCATCTATCAATGAGAATCCAGCACTGGAGGAGCAGAAAACAATGGCCTCGCTCAACCTTGACGCTAATCCTGACATGGACCCTAACCCTAAACTCTGATCCTGACCCTAAGCCCTGACCTAACCTTAGCCTAACCCGTACCCTAAACCTGTACCTTACCCTAACCCATGCTCTACCCGTATCCTACCTGTACCCCAATTCTAACCCATACCCTAACACCCACTCTAACACAGAACCCTAACACCCTGAGACCAAAACCATAAACCTTAACCAATAAGCAAAACCATAACCATAACCAAACCATAAAATATAGTCATTAACCATACCCATAAATAACTCATTAACCATAAAACTTAAACCATAACAGCAACCATAAACCATACACAGCCCCAACCCTCACACCAGCCCCAGCCCTAATGCTAACCCTCCAAACCACTTACACCAAGCCAAGTCTAATCAGATTATACAACTACATCTTGAAAAAGAAAACTGGGGAATTCTCTGGTGGCCCAGTGGTTAGGACTCTGTGCTTTCACTGCCAAGGGCTCGGGTTCGATCCCTGACTGGGGAACTAAGATCCCACAAGCCATGGGACGTGGCCAAAATAAATAAATAAGTAAAATGAAATAAAACCACTATTTTAAAAAAGATTTTAAAAATAAAGGAAAAAAACAAGAAAACTACCCCAGTACAACTTATAAATAGGAATGTAAAAATCTATCACACAATAATAGCAACATGAAACCAACAGAACTTTAAATGGATAATGCCATAAGCAAGTATCTCTACACCAGGAATTTCAGGTTGCTCAACATATGAAAAGTAAGCAATGTATTCAACCACAATAATGGTGTGAAGTAAAAACACATAATCATATCAATTAATGCAAAACATCTACAATGAAAATCCAGTGTTATTTCATGAAAAACACTCAAGAAAGCAGGAATAAAAGGAAATTTGTTCAATATGGAAAAGAGTAGTACAAAAAGCCACAGCAAACATCATGCTCAACGTTAAAGACTGAAAGATTTACTCCTGAAATCAGGAACAGGGCCAGGAAGCTGGCCTTCATCACCGTTACTCAATAGTGTACTGGAAGTTCTACCCAGAATCTTGAGGAAAGAAAGAAAAGGCATCCATGGGTGAATGGAAAAATTAAAACCGTGTCTCTTCACAGAACATAGGTCACATCATCTTATATATAAAACTACCTATAATCAGCAAAGAAATTATTTGAGCTAATCAACTAATTAATAAGCAGTGTTACAGAACAAAACATCAATTCATGAAAATCTATCTTATATGCATACGCTGGCAAAAAATAATCTGAAAAAGAATTTATGAGAACAATTCCATTTTTAATAATGTCAACATCAATATTTAGGAGTATGTTTAATCAAGGTACAAGACTTGTTTTTATGTATGTAAAGTTGTATGTTTGAAATTACTGGAAAGTCAATTACTTTTCAAAACATCATGTCTGTCAACAGCATGCCAGAAAAGCAGAGAAAACATCAAACTTCCATATAGAAGCCAAGCCTTACCCAGATCCAGTTCACCCAAAGTCCACATGTCATTTAGAGGCACTGTGGGAAGGTTATATTAGGAGCCGCCGTGTTCCGTGTTGTGGACGACCTGGATATGGTAGAAACAGTGGGATTTTTGAATTCCAATTTTCCACTTCATTCCACAAAAAAACTATTAGAACTAATAAATCAATTCAGTAAAGTTGCAAAATCAATACACAGAAATCAGTTGCCTTTCTAAACACTAATAATGAACCATCAGAAAGAGAAAGAAAGCAACCCTATTTACAACTGCATCAAAAAGAACAAAATACCTGGGAATAAAGTCAACCAAGGAGGTGAAAGACCTGCACACTGAAAACTTGAAGACATTGATGAAGACATTGAAAGACACACCAATAAATGGAAAGATATCCTGTTCTCATGGAATGGAACAATTAATATTGTTAAAATATCCATGCTACCCGAAGCAGTGGACACAGGGAATGCAATCCCTCCCAAAATTCCACGGTATTTCCCCCCAAAATAGAGCAAATCCTCCTAATATCTGTGGGGAACCACAAAGGACCCCAAATAGCCAAAGAAACCCTGAAAAAAGAGAACGGGCTGGAGGCATCTCCCTCCCTGACGTCACACTCTGCTCAGAAGCTACAGTCACCAAAACAGTGTGGAACTGGCTCAAAACGGGCGCAGGGACCAGAGGAACAGGACAGAGAGACCAGAATTCAACCCACACGGACGGGGTCGGTGAATTTATGACACAGGGACCAAGGGCACACCAAGGAGCACGACACTCCCCACGATAAATGGTGCTGGGAAAACTGGACGCCCCATAACTCACGCTGGCTACCCTGCACACAAACCTGACCCAAACACCCAGCTTTCCACGCCAAGCCCTCCCTCGCTCACACGAAGACGGACCCCCTCAACGGTCAGTCGCCCACAGGAAGCTTCTCCCCACTTTTCCTCACCGTCTCTTCACCTTTTCCTCAGGCATCACCTGGGTCCTCAGGAAACCTAGTTCCCCAGTCAGCGTGGACGCAGCCCCATTTTGTCCTGAAGCCGAAACCCCAGCGAGTCCTGAGGAGACGGAGACCGAGCTCCTCTCAGCAGAGACGCTGAGCCGGGCGTCCTACCCGAAGGCCCCCGCCCCCGCCCCCGCGCCTGAGGCGGCTCAACTCCTCTCAGCTGCCCTCACAATGGAGTTCCATGGAAGGAGCATGCGCTGTGGGTCAGAGAGGCGAACTCGGCGCCACCCTGTGGTCAGTGCAGGAAGTGCAGGCCGCGCCTCCCTCACAGGTCACTGGGGGCAGCGTGCCCTACTGACAGGACTGCTGAATCCATTAAACTGGAAATTCAAACGAAAATGGAGTCTCTATCCCAAAAGTTTTCTAAAAGTAGTTAAGGAACAATTAATTGGAAACCATTTGGAAGGAAGTGAATGTAGATGCAAACTTTACAACTTATACCAAATTCACTCAAAGTTATTCAGAGGCAAATTTTATTTTAGTTTATAATTTATGTTTGGCTGCGTTGGGTCTTCGTTGCTGCATGTGGGCTTTCTCTAGTTGCGTCGAGCGGGGCTACTCTTCGTTGCGGTGCACGGGCTTCTCATTGCGGTGGCTTCTCTTGTGAGCGAGCACGGGCTCTAGGCGCGCAGGCTTCAGTAGTTGTGCCGCGCAGGCTTGGTTGCTCTGCGGCATGTGGGATCTTCCCGGACCAGGGCTCGAGCCCGTGTCCCCTGCATTGGCAGGCGGACTCTTAACCACTGCGTCACCAGGGAAGTCCCCACAGACAAACTTTAAATACAAAACTATTCAAGGGGCTCCCCTGGTGGCGCAGTGGTTGAGAATCTGCCTGCTAATGCAGGGGACACGGGTTCGAGCCCTGGTCTGGGAAGATCCCACATGCCGCGGAGCAACCAGGCCCGTGAGCCACAACTCCTGAACCTGCGCGTCTGGAGCCTGTGCTCCGCAACAAGACAGGCCGCGATAGTGAGAGGCCCGCGCACCGCCATGAAGAGTGGCCCCCGCTTGCCACAACTAGAGAAAGCCTTCGCACAGAAACGAAGACCCAACACAGCCAAAAATAAATAAATTATTTAATCAATTAAAAAGAAAAGCTGTCTCTCAAATTTAACTTCCAGAATATATTCAGGAAAAACGCATACGCCCTTTTTGGCCAACCAAAGAAGCGGGCAATGCAAATCAACACTACAAAGAGGTATCACTTCGAATCAGAAAAAAGGACCATCCTCACAAAGGGTAAAAACCAGATATGCAGGACAAGGAGAGGAGAAAAGGGAGCCTCGTTACGCTGAAGGGGGGAATGTAAATTGCCAACGGCCACTCTGGAGAAGTGTGCTGTGTTTCCTAAAACATCTAAAAAACAGAGCTACAAAGCATAGGGCGCTTCCACTCATGGGCCTATATGTTGGAAAATCCAAAAATCCACCGGACGCAGGCACCCCGTTTACTGCTGCTATGTTTACAACAGCCTCGACTTGGGTACAACTTCATAGTCCTTGGAAGGAAAAAATGGTGAAAGAAAATTTGATACTTAAGCACAACGGAATATTACTCAGCCCTGAAATCAATGAAATGAGGCCAGTTGCAGCAACTCAGGGGGACTTATGTATGGTCATTGAGAGTGAAATCAGTTAGACAGCAAGAGAAACTTATCATATCACTTATAAAGGGAATCTAAAAATCGCCAACCGTGAACTGAATTACAAACAGAACACCATCACACATTTACAAAACACACTTATGGCTGCTTAAGGGGAAAAGTGTGGTGCGGTGATGCATAAACCAGGAGGTTGAAATTGGCACAGATACCGTTCCATACGCCAATAATGTAATCGCCAAGACATACTCATGGTTCAAGGAACTGGACTCAGCACACTCTATTCACAGAAAAAACATATACCTGACTACTAGAAACTAGAAAAGAATTTATTGATGTCTCTCTGTAAGTGACTCAAGTGGATGTACAGCACCAAGAAACACAACATTGCAAATCAGCTCCAGCCCATTATAAAAATTAATTATAAAAAGAGAAAGACAGTGAGAGAGAGAGGAATTCTTACAAAATTCAATCAGGGGCTGTGAGGCAACTGGACTGACCACATCTACACTCACAGCTGAATGGGACGTAAGGCTGGACACCCTAACCCTAAACCCTAACCCTAACCCAACCCTAACCCTACCTTAACCCTAACCCTAACCCAACACTAACCCTAACCCTGAACCTAAACCCTAACCCTAACCCCTAACCCTAACCCAACCCTAAGCCTAACCCTAACCCCTAGCCCTAGCCCTAGCCCTAACCCTGACCCTAACCCCTAACCCTTAACCCCTAACCCCTAACCCTAACCAAGTTCACAAGTAAACTTCTCGCCCACCTGGAGAGAGTGATTTCATTTGAAAGAGTAAAGACACAATCAGCTCAGTAATTGGCCACGGGGGCTGGAGGGGCCAAGGTTAACCTGAGCTGGAGGAACGTGGGTGCCTGCCTGGATGCTCAGAGGCCAAGGGCTGTTCTGAGACCTGCTTGGACACCCGTGCAGATGGAACAAAGGATCCGCCCAGTCCCAAGAGGGCCCCACCGGCCCTCACGAACGCAACACCAGACTTCCCAGGTGGCGCAGTGGTTAAGAATCCACCTGCCAATGCAGGAGACACGGGTTTGAGCCCTGGTCAGGGAAGATCCCACATGCTGTGGAGCAACTAAGCCCGTGCACCACAACTACTGAGCCTGCGCTCTAGAACCCGCGAGCCCCAACTGCTGAAGCCCACGCGCTTAGAGCCTGTGCTCTGCAACAAGAGAAGCCACCGCAATGAGAAGCCCCCACTCGCCGCAACTAGAGAAAGCCTCCGGGCAGCAATGCAGACCCAACACAGCCCAAAATTCATTAATTAATTAATTAATTAAGAAAAAAAAAAAAAGGCAGCACCTGGGGGCTGGCAGACTGATGCACCAAGTCTTACATCACGTCTACTTAGTATCCTGCATGTCAGGGCCATGCTGGACCTGGGGCTGCCCAGACAGAGTGGGGCCTGCATCACCCTTCCCAGGAGGGAGGGTGGAGGGAAACCCTGCATGACCTCTGAGGCCCTAAGAACCCTTGACTAAGGCTGAGCTCAATTTGAAACAGTGGGTGACCAGAGCAGACATTTCATTCATCTATCAATGAGAATCCAGCACTGGAGGAGCAGAAAACAATGGCCTCGCTCAACCTTGACGCTAATCCTGACATGGACCCTAACCCTAAACTCTGATCCTGACCCTAAGCCCTGACCTAACCTTAGCCTAACCCGTACCCTAAACCTGTACCTTACCCTAACCCATGCTCTACCCGTATCCTACCTGTACCCCAATTCTAACCCATACCCTAACACCCACTCTAACACAGAACCCTAACACCCTGAGACCAAAACCATAAACCTTAACCAATAAGCAAAACCATAACCATAACCAAACCATAAAATATAGTCATTAACCATACCCATAAATAACTCATTAACCATAAAACTTAAACCATAACAGCAACCATAAACCATACACAGCCCCAACCCTCACACCAGCCCCAGCCCTAATGCTAACCCTCCAAACCACTTACACCAAGCCAAGTCTAATCAGATTATACAACTACATCTTGAAAAAGAAAACTGGGGAATTCTCTGGTGGCCCAGTGGTTAGGACTCTGTGCTTTCACTGCCAAGGGCTCGGGTTCGATCCCTGACTGGGGAACTAAGATCCCACAAGCCATGGGACGTGGCCAAAATAAATAAATAATTAAAATGAAATAAAACCACTATTTTAAAAAAGATTTTAAAAATAAAGGAAAAAAACAAGAAAACTACCCCAGTACAACTTATAAATAGGAATGTAAAAATCTATCACACAATAATAGCAACATGAAACCAACAGAACTTTAAATGGATAATGCCATAAGCAAGTATCTCTACACCAGGAATTTCAGGTTGCTCAACATATGAAAAGTAAGCAATGTATTCAACCACAATAATGGTGTGAAGTAAAAACACATAATCATATCAATTAATGCAAAACATCTACAATGAAAATCCAGTGTTATTTCATGAAAAACACTCAAGAAAGCAGGAATAAAAGGAAATTTGTTCAATATGGAAAAGAGTAGTACAAAAAGCCACAGCAAACATCATGCTCAACGTTAAAGACTGAAAGATTTACTCCTGAAATCAGGAACAGGGCCAGGAAGCTGGCCTTCATCACCGTTACTCAATAGTGTACTGGAAGTTCTACCCAGAATCTTGAGGAAAGAAAGAAAAGGCATCCATGGGTGAATGGAAAAATTAAAACCGTGTCTCTTCACAGAACATAGGTCACATCATCTTATATATAAAACTACCTATAATCAGCAAAGAAATTATTTGAGCTAATCAACTAATTAATAAGCAGTGTTACAGAACAAAACATCAATTCATGAAAATCTATCTTATATGCATACGCTGGCAAAAAATAATCTGAAAAAGAATTTATGAGAACAATTCCATTTTTAATAATGTCAACATCAATATTTAGGAGTATGTTTAATCAAGGTACAAGACTTGTTTTTATGTATGTAAAGTTGTATGTTTGAAATTACTGGAAAGTCAATTACTTTTCAAAACATCATGTCTGTCAACAGCATGCCAGAAGAGCAGAGAAAACATCAAACTTCCATATAGAAGCCAAGCCTTACCCAGATCCAGTTCACCCAAAGTCCACATGTCATTTAGAGGCACTGTGGGAAGGTTATATTAGGAGCCGCCGTGTTCCGTGTTGTGGACGACCTGGATATGGTAGAAACAGTGGGATTTTTGAATTCCAATTTTCCACTTCATTCCACAAAAAAACTATTAGAACTAATAAATCAATTCAGTAAAGTTGCAAAATCAATACACAGAAATCAGTTGCCTTTCTAAACACTAATAATGAACCATCAGAAAGAGAAAGAAAGCAACCCTATTTACAACTGCATCAAAAAGAACAAAATACCTGGGAATAAAGTCAACCAAGGAGGTGAAAGACCTGCACACTGAAAACTTGAAGACATTGATGAAGACATTGAAAGACACACCAATAAATGGAAAGATATCCTGTTCTCATGGAATGGAACAATTAATATTGTTAAAATATCCATGCTACCCGAAGCAGTGGACACAGGGAATGCAATCCCTCCCAAAATTCCACGGTATTTCCCCCCAAAATAGAGCAAATCCTCCTAATATCTGTGGGGAACCACAAAGGACCCCAAATAGCCAAAGAAACCCTGAAAAAAGAGAACGGGCTGGAGGCATCTCCCTCCCTGACGTCACACTCTGCTCAGAAGCTACAGTCACCAAAACAGTGTGGAACTGGCTCAAAACGGGCGCAGGGACCAGAGGAACAGGACAGAGAGACCAGAATTCAACCCACACGGACGGGGTCGGTGAATTTATGACACAGGGACCAAGGGCACACCAAGGAGCACGACACTCCCCACGATAAATGGTGCTGGGAAAACTGGACGCCCCATAACTCACGCTGGCTACCCTGCACACAAACCTGACCCAAACACCCAGCTTTCCACGCCAAGCCCTCCCTCGCTCACACGAAGACGGACCCCCTCAACGGTCAGTCGCCCACAGGAAGCTTCTCCCCACTTTTCCTCACCGTCTCTTCACCTTTTCCTCAGGCATCACCTGGGTCCTCAGGAAACCTAGTTCCCCAGTCAGCGTGGACGCAGCCCCATTTTGTCCTGAAGCCGAAACCCCAGCGAGTCCTGAGGAGACGGAGACCGAGCTCCTCTCAGCAGAGACGCTGAGCCGGGCGTCCTACCCGAAGGCCCCCGCCCCCGCCCCCGCGCCTGAGGCGGCTCAACTCCTCTCAGCTGCCCTCACAATGGAGTTCCATGGAAGGAGCATGCGCTGTGGGTCAGAGAGGCGAACTCGGCGCCACCCTGTGGTCAGTGCAGGAAGTGCAGGCCGCGCCTCCCTCACAGGTCACTGGGGGCAGCGTGCCCTACTGACAGGACTGCTGAATCCATTAAACTGGAAATTCAAACGAAAATGGAGTCTCTATCCCAAAAGTTTTCTAAAAGTAGTTAAGGAACAATTAATTGGAAACCATTTGGAAGGAAGTGAATGTAGATGCAAACTTTACAACTTATACCAAATTCACTCAAAGTTATTCAGAGGCAAATTTTATTTTAGTTTATAATTTATGTTTGGCTGCGTTGGGTCTTCGTTGCTGCATGTGGGCTTTCTCTAGTTGCGTCGAGCGGGGCTACTCTTCGTTGCGGTGCACGGGCTTCTCATTGCGGTGGCTTCTCTTGTGAGCGAGCACGGGCTCTAGGCGCGCAGGCTTCAGTAGTTGTGCCGCGCAGGCTTGGTTGCTCTGCGGCATGTGGGATCTTCCCGGACCAGGGCTCGAGCCCGTGTCCCCTGCATTGGCAGGCGGACTCTTAACCACTGCGTCACCAGGGAAGTCCCCACAGACAAACTTTAAATACAAAACTATTCAAGGGGCTCCCCTGGTGGCGCAGTGGTTGAGAATCTGCCTGCTAATGCAGGGGACACGGGTTCGAGCCCTGGTCTGGGAAGATCCCACATGCCGCGGAGCAACCAGGCCCGTGAGCCACAACTCCTGAACCTGCGCGTCTGGAGCCTGTGCTCCGCAACAAGACAGGCCGCGATAGTGAGAGGCCCGCGCACCGCCATGAAGAGTGGCCCCCGCTTGCCACAACTAGAGAAAGCCTTCGCACAGAAACGAAGACCCAACACAGCCAAAAATAAATAAATTATTTAATCAATTAAAAAGAAAAGCTGTCTCTCAAATTTAACTTCCAGAATATATTCAGGAAAAACGCATACGCCCTTTTTGGCCAACCAAAGAAGCGGGCAATGCAAATCAACACTACAAAGAGGTATCACTTCGAGTCAGAAAAAAGGACCATCCTCACAAAGGGTAAAAACCAGATATGCAGGACAAGGAGAGGAGAAAAGGGAGCCTCGTTACGCTGAAGGGGGGAATGTAAATTGCCAACGGCCACTCTGGAGAAGTGTGCTGTGTTTCCTAAAACATCTAAAAAACAGAGCTACAAAGCATAGGGCGCTTCCACTCATGGGCCTATATGTTGGAAAATCCAAAAATCCACCGGACGCAGGCACCCCGTTTACTGCTGCTATGTTTACAACAGCCTCGACTTGGGTACAACTTCATAGTCCTTGGAAGGAAAAAATGGTGAAAGAAAATTTGATACTTAGGCACAACGGAATATTACTCAGCCCTGAAATCAATGAAATGAGGCCAGTTGCAGCAACTCAGGGGGACTTATGTATGGTCATTGAGAGTGAAATCAGTTAGACAGCAAGAGAAACTTATCATATCACTTATAAAGGGAATCTAAAAATCGCCAACCGTGAACTGAATTACAAACAGAACACCATCACACATTTACAAAACACGCTTACGGCTGCTTAAGGGGAAAAGTGTGGTGCGGTGATGCATAAACCAGGAGGTTGAAATTGGCACAGATACCGTTCCATACGCCAATAATGTAATCGCCAAGACATACTCATGGTTCAAGGAACTGGACTCAGCACACTCTATTCACAGAAAAAACATATACCTGACTACTAGAAACTAGAATTTATTGATGTCTCTCTGTAAGTGACTCAAGTGGATGTACAGCACCAAGAAACACAACATTGCAAATCAGCTCCAGCCCATTATAAAAATTAATTATAAAAAGAGAAAGACAGTGAGAGAGAGAGGAATTCTTACAAAATTCAATCAGGGGCTGTGAGGCAACTGGACTGACCACATCTACACTCACAGCTGAATGGGACGTAAGGCTGGACACCCTAACCCTAAACCCTAACCCTAACCCAACCCTAACCCTACCTTAACCCTAACCCTAACCCAACACTAACCCTAACCCTAAACCTAAACCCTAACCCTAACCCCTAACCCTAACCCAACCCTAAGCCTAACCCTAACCCCTAGCCCTAGCCCTAGCCCTAACCCTGACCCTAACCCCTAACCCTTAACCCCTAACCCCTAACCCTAACCAAGTTCACAAGTAAACTTCTCGCCCACCTGGAGAGAGTGATTTCATTTGAAAGAGTAAAGACACAATCAGCTCAGTAATTGGCCACGGGGGCTGGAGGGGCCAAGGTTAACCTGAGCTGGAGGAACGTGGGTGCCTGCCTGGATGCTCAGAGGCCAAGGGCTGTTCTGAGACCTGCTTGGACACCCGTGCAGATGGAACAAAGGATCCGCCCAGTCCCAAGAGGGCCCCACCGGCCCTCACGAACGCAACACCAGACTTCCCAGGTGGCGCAGTGGTTAAGAATCCACCTGCCAATGCAGGAGACACGGGTTTGAGCCCTGGTCAGGGAAGATCCCACATGCTGTGGAGCAACTAAGCCCGTGCACCACAACTACTGAGCCTGCGCTCTAGAACCCGCGAGCCCCAACTGCTGAAGCCCACGCGCTTAGAGCCTGTGCTCTGCAACAAGAGAAGCCACCGCAATGAGAAGCCCCCACTCGCCGCAACTAGAGAAAGCCTCCGGGCAGCAATGCAGACCCAACACAGCCCAAAATTCATTAATTAATTAATTAATTAAGAAAAAAAAAAAAAGGCAGCACCTGGGGGCTGGCAGACTGATGCACCAAGTCTTACATCACGTCTACTTAGTATCCTGCATGTCAGGGCCATGCTGGACCTGGGGCTGCCCAGACAGAGTGGGGCCTGCATCACCCTTCCCAGGAGGGAGGGTGGAGGGAAACCCTGCATGACCTCTGAGGCCCTAAGAACCCTTGACTAAGGCTGAGCTCAATTTGAAACAGTGGGTGACCAGAGCGGACATTTCATTCATCTATCAATGAGAATCCAGCACTGGAGGAGCAGAAAACAATGGCCTCGCTCAACCTTGACGCTAATCCCGACATGGACCCTAACCCTAAACTCTGATCCTGACCCTAAGCCCTGACCTAACCTTAGCCTAACCCGTACCCTAAACCTGTACCTTACCCTAACCCATGCTCTACCCGTATCCTACCTGTACCCCAATTCTAACCCATACCCTAACACCCACTCTAACACAGAACCCTAACACCCTGAGACCAAAACCATAAACCTTCACCAATAAGCAAAACCATAACCATAACCAAACCATAAAATATAGTCATTAACCATACCCATAAATAACTCATTAACCATAAAACTTAAACCATAACAGCAACCATAAACCATACACAGCCCCAACCCTCACACCAGCCCCAGCCCTAATGCTAACCCTCCAAACCACTTACACCAAGCCAAGTCTAATCAGATTATACAACTACATCTTGAAAAAGAAAACTGGGGAATTCTCTGGTGGCCCAGTGGTTAGGACTCTGTGCTTTCACTGCCAAGGGCTCGGGTTCGATCCCTGACTGGGGAACTAAGATCCCACAAGCCATGGGACGTGGCCAAAATAAATAGATAATTAAAATGAAATAAAACCACTATTTTAAAAAAGATTTTAAAAATAAAGGAAAAAAACAAGAAAACTACCCCAGTACAACTTATAAATAGGAATGTAAAAATCTATCACACAATAATAGCAACATGAAACCAACAGAACTTTAAATGGATAATGCCATAAGCAAGTATCTCTACACCAGGAATTTCAGGTTGCTCAACATATGAAAAGTAAGCAATGTATTCAACCACAACAATGGTGTGAAGTAAAAACACATAATCATATCAATTAATGCAAAACATCTACAATGAAAATCCAGTGTTATTTCATGAAAAACACTCAAGAAAGCAGGAATAAAAGGAAATTTGTTCAATATGGAAAAGAGTAGTACAAAAAGCCACAGCAAACATCATGCTCAACGTTAAAGACTGAAAGATTTACTCCTGAAATCAGGAACAGGGCCAGGAAGCTGGCCTTCATCACCGTTACTCAATAGTGTACTGGAAGTTCTACCCAGAATCTTGAGGAAAGAAAGAAAAGGCATCCATGGGTGAATGGAAAAATTAAAACCGTGTCTCTTCACAGAACATAGGTCACATCATCTTATATATAAAACTACCTATAATCAGCAAAGAAATTATTTGAGCTAATCAACTAATTAATAAGCAGTGTTACAGAACAAAACATCAATTCATGAAAATCTATCTTATATGCATACGCTGGCAAAAAATAATCTGAAAAAGAATTTATGAGAACAATTCCATTTTTAATAATGTCAACATCAATATTTAGGAGTATGTTTAATCAAGGTACAAGACTTGTTTTTATGTATGTAAAGTTGTATGTTTGAAATTACTGGAAAGTCAATTACTTTTCAAAACATCATGTCTGTCAACAGCATGCCAGAAGAGCAGAGAAAACATCAAACTTCCATATAGAAGCCAAGCCTTACCCAGATCCAGTTCACCCAAAGTCCACATGTCATTTAGAGGCACTGTGGGAAGGTTATATTAGGAGCCGCCGTGTTCCGTGTTGTGGACGACCTGGATATGGTAGAAACAGTGGGATTTTTGAATTCCAATTTTCCACTTCATTCCACAAAAAAACTATTAGAACTAATAAATCAATTCAGTAAAGTTGCAAAATCAATACACAGAAATCAGTTGCCTTTCTAAACACTAATAATGAACCATCAGAAAGAGAAAGAAAGCAACCCTATTTACAACTGCATCAAAAAGAACAAAATACCTGGGAATAAAGTCAACCAAGGAGGTGAAAGACCTGCACACTGAAAACTTGAAGACATTGATGAAGACATTGAAAGACACACCAATAAATGGAAAGATATCCTGTTCTCATGGAATGGAACAATTAATATTGTTAAAATATCCATGCTACCCGAAGCAGTGGACACAGGGAATGCAATCCCTCCCAAAATTCCACGGTATTTCCCCCCAAAATAGAGCAAATCCTCCTAATATCTGTGGGGAACCACAAAGGACCCCAAATAGCCAAAGAAACCCTGAAAAAAGAGAACGGGCTGGAGGCATCTCCCTCCCTGACGTCACACTCTGCTCAGAAGCTACAGTCACCAAAACAGTGTGGAACTGGCTCAAAACGGGCGCAGGGACCAGAGGAACAGGACAGAGAGACCAGAATTCAACCCACACGGACGGGGTCGGTGAATTTATGACACAGGGACCAAGGGCACACCAAGGAGCACGACACTCCCCACGATAAATGGTGCTGGGAAAACTGGACGCCCCATAACTCACGCTGGCTACCCTGCACACAAACCTGACCCAAACACCCAGCTTTCCACGCCAAGCCCTCCCTCGCTCACACGAAGACGGACCCCCTCAACGGTCAGTCGCCCACAGGAAGCTTCTCCCCACTTTTCCTCACCATCTCTTCACCTTTTCCTCAGGCATCACCTGGGTCCTCAGGAAACCTAGTTCCCCAGTCAGCGTGGACGCAGCCCCATTTTGTCCTGAAGCCGAAACCCCAGCGAGTCCTAAGGAGACGGAGACCGAGCTCCTCTCAGCAGAGACGCTGAGCCGGGCGTCCTACCCGAAGGCCCCCGCCCCCGCCCCCGCCCCCGCCCCCGCGCCTGAGGCGGCTCAACTCCTCTCAGCTGCCCTCACAATGGAGTTCCATGGAACGAGCATGCGCTGTGGGTCAGAGAGGCGAACTCGGCGCCACCCTGTGGTCAGTGCAGGAAGTGCAGGCCGCGCCTCCCTCACAGGTCACTGGGGGCAGCGTGCCCTACTGACAGGACTGCTGAATCCATTAAACTGGAAATTCAAACGAAAATGGAGTCTCTATCCCAAAAGTTTTCTAAAAGTAGTTAAGGAACAATTAATTGGAAACCATTTGGAAGGAAGTGAATGTAGATGCAAACTTTACAACTTATACCAAATTCACTCAAAGTTATTCAGAGGCAAATTTTATTTTAGTTTATAATTTATGTTTGGCTGCGTTGGGTCTTCGTTGCTGCATGTGGGCTTTCTCTAGTTGCGTCGAGCGGGGCTACTCTTCGTTGCGGTGCACGGGCTTCTCATTGCGGTGGCTTCTCTTGTGAGCGAGCACGGGCTCTAGGCGCGCAGGCTTCAGTAGTTGTGCCGCGCAGGCTTGGTTGCTCTGCGGCATGTGGGATCTTCCCGGACCAGGGCTCGAGCCCGTGTCCCCTGCATTGGCAGGCGGACTCTTAACCACTGCGTCACCAGGGAAGTCCCCACAGACAAACTTTAAATACAAAACTATTCAAGGGGCTCCCCTGGTGGCGCAGTGGTTGAGAATCTGCCTGCTAATGCAGGGGACACGGGTTCGAGCCCTGGTCTGGGAAGATCCCACATGCCGCGGAGCAACCAGGCCCGTGAGCCACAACTCCTGAACCTGCGCGTCTGGAGCCTGTGCTCCGCAACAAGACAGGCCGCGATAGTGAGAGGCCCGCGCACCGCGATGAAGAGTGGCCCCCGCTTGCCACAACTAGAGAAAGCCTTCGCACAGAAACGAAGACCCAACACAGCCAAAAATAAATAAATTATTTAATCAATTAAAAAGAAAAGCTGTCTCTCAAATTTAACTTCCAGAATATATTCAGGAAAAACGCATACGCCCTTTTTGGCCAACCAAAGAAGCGGGCAATGCAAATCAACACTACAAAGAGGTATCACTTCGAGTCAGAAAAAAGGACCATCCTCACAAAGGGTAAAAACCAGATATGCAGGACAAGGAGAGGAGAAAAGGGAGCCTCGTTACGCTGAAGGGGGGAATGTAAATTGCCAACGGCCACTCTGGAGAAGTGTGCTGTGTTTCCTAAAACATCTAAAAAACAGAGCTACAAAGCATAGGGCGCTTCCACTCATGGGCCTATATGTTGGAAAATCCAAAAATCCACCGGACGCAGGCACCCCGTTTACTGCTGCTATGTTTACAACAGCCTCGACTTGGGTACAACTTCATAGTCCTTGGAAGGAAAAAATGGTGAAAGAAAATTTGATACTTAAGCACAACGGAATATTACTCAGCCCTGAAATCAATGAAATGAGGCCAGTTGCAGCAACTCAGGGGGACTTATGTATGGTCATTGAGAGTGAAATCAGTTAGACAGCAAGAGAAACTTATCATATCACTTATAAAGGGAATCTAAAAATCGCCAACCGTGAACTGAATTACAAACAGAACACCATCACACATTTACAAAACACACTTACGGCTGCTTAAGGGGAAAAGTGTGGTGCGGTGATGCATAAACCAGGAGGTTGAAATTGGCACAGATACCGTTCCATACGCCAATAATGTAATCGCCAAGACATACTCATGGTTCAAGGAACTGGACTCAGCACACTCTATTCACAGAAAAAACATATATCTGACTACTAGAAACTAGAAAAGAATTTATTGATGTCTCTCTGTAAGTGACTCAAGTGGATGTACAGCACCAAGAAACACAACATTGCAAATCAGCTCCAGCCCATTATAAAAATTAATTATAAAAAGAGAAAGACAGTGAGAGAGAGAGGAATTCTTACAAAATTCAATCAGGGGCTGTGAGGCAACTGGACTGACCACATCTACACTCACAGCTGAATGGGACGTAAGGCTGGACACCCTAACCCTAAACCCTAACCCTAACCCAACCCTAACCCTACCTTAACCCTAACCCTAACCCAACACTAACCCTAACCCTAAACCTAAACCCTAACCCTAACCCCTAACCCTAACCCAACCCTAAGCCTAACCCTAACCCCTAGCCCTAGCCCTAGCCCTAACCCTGACCCTAACCCCTAACCCTTAACCCCTAACCCCTAACCCTAACCAAGTTCACAAGTAAACTTCTCGCCCACCTGGAGAGAGTGATTTCATTTGAAAGAGTAAAGACACAATCAGCTCAGTAATTGGCCACGGGGGCTGGAGGGGCCAAGGTTAACCTGAGCTGGAGGAACGTGGGTGCCTGCCTGGATGCTCAGAGGCCAAGGGCTGTTCTGAGACCTGCTTGGACACCCGTGCAGATGGAACAAAGGATCCGCCCAGTCCCAAGAGGGCCCCACCGGCCCTCACGAACGCAACACCAGACTTCCCAGGTGGCGCAGTGGTTAAGAATCCACCTGCCAATGCAGGAGACACGGGTTTGAGCCCTGGTCAGGGAAGATCCCACATGCTGTGGAGCAACTAAGCCCGTGCACCACAACTACTGAGCCTGCGCTCTAGAACCCGCGAGCCCCAACTGCTGAAGCCCACGCGCTTAGAGCCTGTGCTCTGCAACAAGAGAAGCCACCGCAATGAGAAGCCCCCACTCGCCGCAACTAGAGAAAGCCTCCGGGCAGCAATGCAGACCCAACACAGCCCAAAATTCATTAATTAATTAATTAATTAAGAAAAAAAAAAAAAAGGCAGCACCTGGGGGCTGGCAGACTGATGCACCAAGTCTTACATCACGTCTACTTAGTATCCTGCATGTCAGGGCCATGCTGGACCTGGGGCTGCCCAGACAGAGTGGGGCCTGCATCACCCTTCCCAGGAGGGAGGGTGGAGGGAAACCCTGCATGACCTCTGAGGCCCTAAGAACCCTTGACTAAGGCTGAGCTCAATTTGAAACAGTGGGTGACCAGAGCGGACATTTCATTCATCTATCAATGAGAATCCAGCACTGGAGGAGCAGAAAACAATGGCCTCGCTCAACCTTGACGCTAATCCCGACATGGACCCTAACCCTAAACTCTGATCCTGACCCTAAGCCCTGACCTAACCTTAGCCTAACCCGTACCCTAAACCTGTACCTTACCCTAACCCATGCTCTACCCGTATCCTACCTGTACCCCAATTCTAACCCATACCCTAACACCCACTCTAACACAGAACCCTAACACCCTGAGACCAAAACCATAAACCTTCACCAATAAGCAAAACCATAACCATAACCAAACCATAAAATATAGTCATTAACCATACCCATAAATAACTCATTAACCATAAAACTTAAACCATAACAGCAACCATAAACCATACACAGCCCCAACCCTCACACCAGCCCCAGCCCTAATGCTAACCCTCCAAACCACTTACACCAAGCCAAGTCTAATCAGATTATACAACTACATCTTGAAAAAGAAAACTGGGGAATTCTCTGGTGGCCCAGTGGTTAGGACTCTGTGCTTTCACTGCCAAGGGCTCGGGTTCGATCCCTGACTGGGGAACTAAGATCCCACAAGCCATGGGACGTGGCCAAAATAAATAAATAAGTAAAATGAAATAAAACCACTATTTTAAAAAAGATTTTAAAAATAAAGGAAAAAAACAAGAAAACTACCCCAGTACAACTTATAAATAGGAATGTAAAAATCTATCACACAATAATAGCAACATGAAACCAACAGAACTTTAAATGGATAATGCCATAAGCAAGTATCTCTACACCAGGAATTTCAGGTTGCTCAACATATGAAAAGTAAGCAATGTATTCAACCACAATAATGGTGTGAAGTAAAAACACATAATCATATCAATTAATGCAAAACATCTACAATGAAAATCCAGTGTTATTTCATGAAAAACACTCAAGAAAGCAGGAATAAAAGGAAATTTGTTCAATATGGAAAAGAGTAGTACAAAAAGCCACAGCAAACATCATGCTCAACGTTAAAGACTGAAAGATTTACTCCTGAAATCAGGAACAGGGCCAGGAAGCTGGCCTTCATCACCGTTACTCAATAGTGTACTGGAAGTTCTACCCAGAATCTTGAGGAAAGAAAGAAAAGGCATCCATGGGTGAATGGAAAAATTAAAACCGTGTCTCTTCACAGAACATAGGTCACATCATCTTATATATAAAACTACCTATAATCAGCAAAGAAATTATTTGAGCTAATCAACTAATTAATAAGCAGTGTTACAGAACAAAACATCAATTCATGAAAATCTATCTTATATGCATACGCTGGCAAAAAATAATCTGAAAAAGAATTTATGAGAACAATTCCATTTTTAATAATGTCAACATCAATATTTAGGAGTATGTTTAATCAAGGTACAAGACTTGTTTTTATGTATGTAAAGTTGTATGTTTGAAATTACTGGAAAGTCAATTACTTTTCAAAACATCATGTCTGTCAACAGCATGCCAGAAAAGCAGAGAAAACATCAAACTTCCATATAGAAGCCAAGCCTTACCCAGATCCAGTTCACCCAAAGTCCACATGTCATTTAGAGGCACCGTGGGAAGGTTATATTAGGAGCCGCCGTGTTCCGTGTTGTGGACGACCTGGATATGGTAGAAACAGTGGGATTTTTGAATTCCAATTTTCCACTTCATTCCACAAAAAAACTATTAGAACTAATAAATCAATTCAGTAAAGTTGCAAAATCAATACACAGAAATCAGTTGCCTTTCTAAACACTAATAATGAACCATCAGAAAGAGAAAGAAAGCAACCCTATTTACAACTGCATCAAAAAGAACAAAATACCTGGGAATAAAGTCAACCAAGGAGGTGAAAGACCTGCACACTGAAAACTTGAAGACATTGATGAAGACATTGAAAGACACACCAATAAATGGAAAGATATCCTGTTCTCATGGAATGGAACAATTAATATTGTTAAAATATCCATGCTACCCGAAGCAGTGGACACAGGGAATGCAATCCCTCCCAAAATTCCATGGTATTTCCCCCCAAAATAGAGCAAATCCTCCTAATATCTGTGGGGAACCACAAAGGACCCCAAATAGCCAAAGAAACCCTGAAAAAAGAGAACGGGCTGGAGGCATCTCCCTCCCTGACGTCACACTCTGCTCAGAAGCTACAGTCACCAAAACAGTGTGGAACTGGCTCAAAACGGGCGCAGGGACCAGAGGAACAGGACAGAGAGACCAGAATTCAACCCACACGGACGGGGTCGGTGAATTTATGACACAGGGACCAAGGGCACACCAAGGAGCACGACACTCCCCACGATAAATGGTGCTGGGAAAACTGGACGCCCCATAACTCACGCTGGCTACCCTGCACACAAACCTGACCAAACACCCAGCTTTCCACGCCAAGCCCTCCCTCGCTCACACGAAGACGGACCCCCTCAACGGTCAGTCGCCCACAGGAAGCTTCTCCCCACTTTTCCTCACCGTCTCTTCACCTTTTCCTCAGGCATCACCTGGGTCCTCAGGAAACCTAGTTCCCCAGTCAGCGTGGACGCAGCCCCATTTTGTCCTGAAGCCGAAACCCCAGCGAGTCCTGAGGAGACGGAGACCGAGCTCCTCTCAGCAGAGACGCTGAGCCGGGCGTCCTACCCGAAGGCCCCCGCCCCCGCCCCCGCCCCCGCGCCTGAGGCGGCTCAACTCCTCTCAGCTGCCCTCACAATCGAGTTCCATGGAAGGAGCATGCGCTGTGGGTCAGAGAGGCGAACTCGGCGCCACCCTGTGGTCAGTGCAGAAAGTGCAGGCCGCGCCTCCCTCACAGGTCACTGGAGGCAGCGTGCCCTACTGACAGGACTGCTGAATCCATTAAACTGGAAATTCAAACGAAAATGGAGTCTCTATCCCAAAAGTTTTCTAAAAGTAGTTAAGGAACAATTAATTGGAAACCATTTGGAAGGAAGTGAATGTAGATGCAAACTTTACAACTTATACCAAATTCACTCAAAGTTATTCAGAGGCAAATTTTATTTTAGTTTATAATTTATGTTTGGCTGCGTTGGGTCTTCGTTGCTGCATGTGGGCTTTCTCTAGTTGCGTCGAGCGGGGCTACTCTTCGTTGCGGTGCACGGGCTTCTCATTGCGGTGGCTTCTCTTGTGAGCGAGCACGGGCTCTAGGCGCGCAGGCTTCAGTAGTTGTGCCGCGCAGGCTTGGTTGCTCTGCGGCATGTGGGATCTTCCCGGACCAGGGCTCGAGCCCGTGTCCCCTGCATTGGCAGGCGGACTCTTAACCACTGCGTCACCAGGGAAGTCCCCACAGACAAACTTTAAATACAAAACTATTCAAGGGGCTCCCCTGGTGGCGCAGTGGTTGAGAATCTGCCTGCTAATGCAGGGGACACGGGTTCGAGCCCTGGTCTGGGAAGATCCCACATGCCGCGGAGCAACCAGGCCCGTGAGCCACAACTCCTGAACCTGCGCGTCTGGAGCCTGTGCTCCGCAACAAGACAGGCCGCGATAGTGAGAGGCCCGCGCACCGCGATGAAGAGTGGCCCCCGCTTGCCACAACTAGAGAAAGCCTTCGCACAGAAACGAAGACCCAACACAGCCAAAAATAAATAAATTATTTAATCAATTAAAAAGAAAAGCTGTCTCTCAAATTTAACTTCCAGAATATATTCAGGAAAAACGCATACGCCCTTTTTGGCCAACCAAAGAAGCGGGCAATGCAAATCAACACTACAAAGAGGTATCACTTCGAATCAGAAAAAAGGACCATCCTCACAAAGGGTAAAAACCAGATATGCAGGACAAGGAGAGGAGAAAAGGGAGCCTCGGTACGCTGAAGGGGGGAATGTAAATTGCCAACGGCCACTCTGGAGAAGTGTGCTGTGTTTCCTAAAACATCTAAAAAACAGAGCTACAAAGCATAGGGCGCTTCCACTCATGGGCCTATATGTTGGAAAATCCAAAAATCCACCGGACGCAGGCACCCCGTTTACTGCTGCTATGTTTACAACAGCCTCGACTTGGGTACAACTTCATAGTCCTTGGAAGGAAAAAATGGTGAAAGAAAATTTGATACTTAAGCACAACGGAATATTACTCAGCCCTGAAATCAATGAAATGAGGCCAGTTGCAGCAACTCAGGGGGACTTATGTATGGTCATTGAGAGTGAAATCAGTTAGACAGCAAGAGAAACTTATCATATCACTTATAAAGGGAATCTAAAAATCGCCAACCGTGAACTGAATTACAAACAGAACACCATCACACATTTACAAAACACACTTACGGCTGCTTAAGGGGAAAAGTGTGGTGCGGTGATGCATAAACCAGGAGGTTGAAATTGGCACAGATACCGTTCCATACGCCAATAATGTAATCGCCAAGACATACTCATGGTTCAAGGAACTGGACTCAGCACACTCTATTCACAGAAAAAACATATACCTGACTACTAGAAACTAGAAAAGAATTTATTGATGTCTCTCTGTAAGTGACTCAAGTGGATGTACAGCACCAAGAAACACAACATTGCAAATCAGCTCCAGCCCATTATAAAAATTAATTATAAAAAGAGAAAGACAGTGAGAGAGAGAGGAATTCTTACAAAATTCAATCAGGGGCTGTGAGGCAACTGGACTGACCACATCTACACTCACAGCTGAATGGGACGTAAGGCTGGACACCCTAACCCTAAACCCTAACCCTAACCCAACCCTAACCCTACCTTAACCCTAACCCTAACCCAACACTAACCCTAACCCTAAACCTAAACCCTAACCCTAACCCCTAACCCTAACCCAACCCTAAGCCTAACCCTAACCCCTAGCCCTAGCCCTAGCCCTAACCCTGACCCTAACCCCTAACCCTTAACCCCTAACCCCTAACCCTAACCAAGTTCACAAGTAAACTTCTCGCCCACCTGGAGAGAGTGATTTCATTTGAAAGAGTAAAGACACAATCAGCTCAGTAATTGGCCACGGGGGCTGGAGGGGCCAAGGTTAACCTGAGCTGGAGGAACGTGGGTGCCTGCCTGGATGCTCAGAGGCCAAGGGCTGTTCTGAGACCTGCTTGGACACCCGTGCAGATGGAACAAAGGATCCGCCCAGTCCCAAGAGGGCCCCACCGGCCCTCACGAACGCAACACCAGACTTCCCAGGTGGCGCAGTGGTTAAGAATCCACCTGCCAATGCAGGAGACACGGGTTTGAGCCCTGGTCAGGGAAGATCCCACATGCTGTGGAGCAACTAAGCCCGTGCACCACAACTACTGAGCCTGCGCTCTAGAACCCGCGAGCCCCAACTGCTGAAGCCCACGCGCTTAGAGCCTGTGCTCTGCAACAAGAGAAGCCACCGCAATGAGAAGCCCCCACTCGCCGCAACTAGAGAAAGCCTCCGGGCAGCAATGCAGACCCAACACAGCCCAAAATTCATTAATTAATTAATTAATTAAGAAAAAAAAAAAAGGCAGCACCTGGGGGCTGGCAGACTGATGCACCAAGTCTTACATCACGTCTACTTAGTATCCTGCATGTCAGGGCCATGCTGGACCTGGGGCTGCCCAGACAGAGTGGGGCCTGCATCACCCTTCCCAGGAGGGAGGGTGGAGGGAAACCCTGCATGACCTCTGAGGCCCTAAGAACCCTTGACTAAGGCTGAGCTCAATTTGAAACAGTGGGTGACCAGAGCGGACATTTCATTCATCTATCAATGAGAATCCAGCACTGGAGGAGCAGAAAACAATGGCCTCGCTCAACCTTGACGCTAATCCCGACATGGACCCTAACCCTAAACTCTGATCCTGACCCTAAGCCCTGACCTAACCTTAGCCTAACCCGTACCCTAAACCTGTACCTTACCCTAACCCATGCTCTACCCGTATCCTACCTGTACCCCAATTCTAACCCATACCCTAACACCCACTCTAACACAGAACCCTAACACCCTGAGACCAAAACCATAAACCTTCACCAATAAGCAAAACCATAACCATAACCAAACCATAAAATATAGTCATTAACCATACCCATAAATAACTCATTAACCATAAAACTTAAACCATAACAGCAACCATAAACCATACACAGCCCCAACCCTCACACCAGCCCCAGCCCTAATGCTAACCCTCCAAACCACTTACACCAAGCCAAGTCTAATCAGATTATACAACTACATCTTGAAAAAGAAAACTGGGGAATTCTCTGGTGGCCCAGTGGTTAGGACTCTGTGCTTTCACTGCCAAGGGCTCGGGTTCGATCCCTGACTGGGGAACTAAGATCCCACAAGCCATGGGACGTGGCCAAAATAAATAAATAAGTAAAATGAAATAAAACCACTATTTTAAAAAAGATTTTAAAAATAAAGGAAAAAAACAAGAAAACTACCCCAGTACAACTTATAAATAGGAATGTAAAAATCTATCACACAATAATAGCAACATGAAACCAACAGAACTTTAAATGGATAATGCCATAAGCAAGTATCTCTACACCAGGAATTTCAGGTTGCTCAACATATGAAAAGTAAGCAATGTATTCAACCACAATAATGGTGTGAAGTAAAAACACATAATCATATCAATTAATGCAAAACATCTACAATGAAAATCCAGTGTTATTTCATGAAAAACACTCAAGAAAGCAGGAATAAAAGGAAATTTGTTCAATATGGAAAAGAGTAGTACAAAAAGCCACAGCAAACATCATGCTCAACGTTAAAGACTGAAAGATTTACTCCTGAAATCAGGAACAGGGCCAGGAAGCTGGCCTTCATCACCGTTACTCAATAGTGTACTGGAAGTTCTACCCAGAATCTTGAGGAAAGAAAGAAAAGGCATCCATGGGTGAATGGAAAAATTAAAACCGTGTCTCTTCACAGAACATAGGTCACATCATCTTATATATAAAACTACCTATAATCAGCAAAGAAATTATTTGAGCTAATCAACTAATTAATAAGCAGTGTTACAGAACAAAACATCAATTCATGAAAATCTATCTTATATGCATACGCTGGCAAAAAATAATCTGAAAAAGAATTTATGAGAACAATTCCATTTTTAATAATGTCAACATCAATATTTAGGAGTATGTTTAATCAAGGTACAAGACTTGTTTTTATGTATGTAAAGTTGTATGTTTGAAATTACTGGAAAGTCAATTACTTTTCAAAACATCATGTCTGTCAACAGCATGCCAGAAAAGCAGAGAAAACATCAAACTTCCATATAGAAGCCAAGCCTTACCCAGATCCAGTTCACCCAAAGTCCACATGTCATTTAGAGGCACTGTGGGAAGGTTATATTAGGAGCCGCCGTGTTCCGTGTTGTGGACGACCTGGATATGGTAGAAACAGTGGGATTTTTGAATTCCAATTTTCCACTTCATTCCACAAAAAAACTATTAGAACTAATAAATCAATTCAGTAAAGTTGCAAAATCAATACACAGAAATCAGTTGCCTTTCTAAACACTAATAATGAACCATCAGAAAGAGAAAGAAAGCAACCCTATTTACAACTGCATCAAAAAGAACAAAATACCTGGGAATAAAGTCAACCAAGGAGGTGAAAGACCTGCACACTGAAAACTTGAAGACATTGATGAAGACATTGAAAGACACACCAATAAATGGAAAGATATCCTGTTCTCATGGAATGGAACAATTAATATTGTTAAAATATCCATGCTACCCGAAGCAGTGGACACAGGGAATGCAATCCCTCCCAAAATTCCATGGTATTTCCCCCCAAAATAGAGCAAATCCTCCTAATATCTGTGGGGAACCACAAAGGACCCCAAATAGCCAAAGAAACCCTGAAAAAAGAGAACGGGCTGGAGGCATCTCCCTCCCTGACGTCACACTCTGCTCAGAAGCTACAGTCACCAAAACAGTGTGGAACTGGCTCAAAACGGGCGCAGGGACCAGAGGAACAGGACAGAGAGACCAGAATTCAACCCACACGGACGGGGTCGGTGAATTTATGACACAGGGACCAAGGGCACACCAAGGAGCACGACACTCCCCACGATAAATGGTGCTGGGAAAACTGGACGCCCCATAACTCACGCTGGCTACCCTGCACACAAACCTGACCCAAACACCCAGCTTTCCACGCCAAGCCCTCCCTCGCTCACACGAAGACGGACCCCCTCAACGGTCAGTCGCCCACAGGAAGCTTCTCCCCACTTTTCCTCACCGTCTCTTCACCTTTTCCTCAGGCATCACCTGGGTCCTCAGGAAACCTAGTTCCCCAGTCAGCGTGGACGCAGCCCCATTTTGTCCTGAAGCCGAAACCCCAGCGAGTCCTGAGGAGACGGAGACCGAGCTCCTCTCAGCAGAGACGCTGAGCCGGGCGTCCTACCCGAAGGCCCCCGCCCCCGCCCCCGCCCCCGCGCCTGAGGCGGCTCAACTCCTCTCAGCTGCCCTCACAATCGAGTTCCATGGAAGGAGCATGCGCTGTGGGTCAGAGAGGCGAACTCGGCGCCACCCTGTGGTCAGTGCAGAAAGTGCAGGCCGCGCCTCCCTCACAGGTCACTGGAGGCAGCGTGCCCTACTGACAGGACTGCTGAATCCATTAAACTGGAAATTCAAACGAAAATGGAGTCTCTATCCCAAAAGTTTTCTAAAAGTAGTTAAGGAACAATTAATTGGAAACCATTTGGAAGGAAGTGAATGTAGATGCAAACTTTACAACTTATACCAAATTCACTCAAAGTTATTCAGAGGCAAATTTTATTTTAGTTTATAATTTATGTTTGGCTGCGTTGGGTCTTCGTTGCTGCATGTGGGCTTTCTCTAGTTGCGTCGAGCGGGGCTACTCTTCGTTGCGGTGCACGGGCTTCTCATTGCGGTGGCTTCTCTTGTGAGCGAGCACGGGCTCTAGGCGCGCAGGCTTCAGTAGTTGTGCCGCGCAGGCTTGGTTGCTCTGCGGCATGTGGGATCTTCCCGGACCAGGGCTCGAGCCCGTGTCCCCTGCATTGGCAGGCGGACTCTTAACCACTGCGTCACCAGGGAAGTCCCCACAGACAAACTTTAAATACAAAACTATTCAAGGGGCTCCCCTGGTGGCGCAGTGGTTGAGAATCTGCCTGCTAATGCAGGGGACACGGGTTCGAGCCCTGGTCTGGGAAGATCCCACATGCCGCGGAGCAACCAGGCCCGTGAGCCACAACTCCTGAACCTGCGCGTCTGGAGCCTGTGCTCCGCAACAAGACAGGCCGCGATAGTGAGAGGCCCGCGCACCGCGATGAAGAGTGGCCCCCGCTTGCCACAACTAGAGAAAGCCTTCGCACAGAAACGAAGACCCAACACAGCCAAAAATAAATAAATTATTTAATCAATTAAAAAGAAAAGCTGTCTCTCAAATTTAACTTCCAGAATATATTCAGGAAAAACGCATACGCCCTTTTTGGCCAACCAAAGAAGCGGGCAATGCAAATCAACACTACAAAGAGGTATCACTTCGAGTCAGAAAAAAGGACCATCCTCACAAAGGGTAAAAACCAGATATGCAGGACAAGGAGAGGAGAAAAGGGAGCCTCGTTACGCTGAAGGGGGGAATGTAAATTGCCAACGGCCACTCTGGAGAAGTGTGCTGTGTTTCCTAAAACATCTAAAAAACAGAGCTACAAAGCATAGGGCGCTTCCACTCATGGGCCTATATGTTGGAAAATCCAAAAATCCACCGGACGCAGGCACCCCGTTTACTGCTGCTATGTTTACAACAGCCTCGACTTGGGTACAACTTCATAGTCCTTGGAAGGAAAAAATGGTGAAAGAAAATTTGATACTTAAGCACAACGGAATATTACTCAGCCCTGAAATCAATGAAATGAGGCCAGTTGCAGCAACTCAGGGGGACTTATGTATGGTCAGTGAGAGTGAAATCAGTTAGACAGCAAGAGAAACTTATCATATCACTTATAAAGGGAATCTAAAAATCGCCAACCGTGAACTGAATTACAAACAGAACACCATCACACATTTACAAAACACACTTATGGCTGCTTAAGGGGAAAAGTGTGGTGCGGTGATGCATAAACCAGGAGGTTGAAATTGGCACAGATACCGTTCCATACGCCAATAATGTAATCGCCAAGACATACTCATGGTTCAAGGAACTGGACTCAGCACACTCTATTCACAGAAAAAACATATACCTGACTACTAGAAACTAGAAAAGAATTTATTGATGTCTCTCTGTAAGTGACTCAAGTGGATGTACAGCACCAAGAAACACAACATTGCAAATCAGCTCCAGCCCATTATAAAAATTAATTATAAAAAGAGAAAGACAGTGAGAGAGAGAGGAATTCTTACAAAATTCAATCAGGGGCTGTGAGGCAACTGGACTGACCACATCTACACTCACAGCTGAATGGGACGTAAGGCTGGACACCCTAACCCTAAACCCTAACCCTAACCCAACCCTAACCCTACCTTAACCCTAACCCTAACCCAACACTAACCCTAACCCTGAACCTAAACCCTAACCCTAACCCCTAACCCTAACCCAACCCTAAGCCTAACCCTAACCCCTAGCCCTAGCCCTAGCCCTAACCCTGACCCTAACCCCTAACCCTTAACCCCTAACCCCTAACCCTAACCAAGTTCACAAGTAAACTTCTCGCCCACCTGGAGAGAGTGATTTCATTTGAAAGAGTAAAGACACAATCAGCTCAGTAATTGGCCACGGGGGCTGGAGGGGCCAAGGCTAACCTGAGCTGGAGGAACGTGGGTGCCTGCCTGGATGCTCAGAGGCCAAGGGCTGTTCTGAGACCTGCTTGGACACCCGTGCAGATGGAACAAAGGATCCGCCCAGTCCCAAGAGGGCCCCACCGGCCCTCACGAACGCAACACCAGACTTCCCAGGTGGCGCAGTGGTTAAGAATCCACCTGCCAATGCAGGAGACACGGGTTTGAGCCCTGGTCAGGGAAGATCCCACATGCTGTGGAGCAACTAAGCCCGTGCACCACAACTACTGAGCCTGCGCTCTAGAACCCGCGAGCCCCAACTGCTGAAGCCCACGCGCTTAGAGCCTGTGCTCTGCAACAAGAGAAGCCACCGCAATGAGAAGCCCCCACTCGCCGCAACTAGAGAAAGCCTCCGGGCAGCAATGCAGACCCAACACAGCCCAAAATTCATTAATTAATTAATTAATTAAGAAAAAAAAAAAAGGCAGCACCTGGGGGCTGGCAGACTGATGCACCAAGTCTTACATCACGTCTACTTAGTATCCTGCATGTCAGGGCCATGCTGGACCTGGGGCTGCCCAGACAGAGTGGGGCCTGCATCACCCTTCCCAGGAGGGAGGGTGGAGGGAAACCCTGCATGACCTCTGAGGCCCTAAGAACCCTTGACTAAGGCTGAGCTCAATTTGAAACAGTGGGTGACCAGAGCGGACATTTCATTCATCTATCAATGAGAATCCAGCACTGGAGGAGCAGAAAACAATGGCCTCGCTCAACCTTGACGCTAATCCTGACATGGACCCTAACCCTAAACTCTGATCCTGACCCTAAGCCCTGACCTAACCTTAGCCTAACCCGTACCCTAAACCTGTACCTTACCCTAACCCATGCTCTACCCGTATCCTACCTGTACCCCAATTCTAACCCATACCCTAACACCCACTCTAACACAGAACCCTAACACCCTGAGACCAAAACCATAAACCTTCACCAATAAGCAAAACCATAACCATAACCAAACCATAAAATATAGTCATTAACCATACCCATAAATAACTCATTAACCATAAAACTTAAACCATAACAGCAACCATAAACCATACACAGCCCCAACCCTCACACCAGCCCCAGCCCTAATGCTAACCCTCCAAACCACTTACACCAAGCCAAGTCTAATCAGATTATACAACTACATCTTGAAAAAGAAAACTGGGGAATTCTCTGGTGGCCCAGTGGTTAGGACTCTGTGCTTTCACTGCCAAGGGCTCGGGTTCGATCCCTGACTGGGGAACTAAGATCCCACAAGCCATGGGACGTGGCCAAAATAAATAAATAATTAAAATGAAATAAAACCACTATTTTAAAAAAGATTTTAAAAATAAAGGAAAAAAACAAGAAAACTACCCCAGTACAACTTATAAATAGGAATGTAAAAATCTATCACACAATAATAGCAACATGAAACCAACAGAACTTTAAATGGATAATGCCATAAGCAAGTATCTCTACACCAGGAATTTCAGGTTGCTCAACATATGAAAAGTAAGCAATGTATTCAACCACAATAATGGTGTGAAGTAAAAACACATAATCATATCAATTAATGCAAAACATCTACAATGAAAATCCAGTGTTATTTCATGAAAAACACTCAAGAAAGCAGGAATAAAAGGAAATTTGTTCAATATGGAAAAGAGTAGTACAAAAAGCCACAGCAAACATCATGCTCAACGTTAAAGACTGAAAGATTTACTCCTGAAATCAGGAACAGGGCCAGGAAGCTGGCCTTCATCACCGTTACTCAATAGTGTACTGGAAGTTCTACCCAGAATCTTGAGGAAAGAAAGAAAAGGCATCCATGGGTGAATGGAAAAATTAAAACCGTGTCTCTTCACAGAACATAGGTCACATCATCTTATATATAAAACTACCTATAATCAGCAAAGAAATTATTTGAGCTAATCAACTAATTAATAAGCAGTGTTACAGAACAAAACATCAATTCATGAAAATCTATCTTATATGCATACGCTGGCAAAAAATAATCTGAAAAAGAATTTATGAGAACAATTCCATTTTTAATAATGTCAACATCAATATTTAGGAGTATGTTTAATCAAGGTACAAGACTTGTTTTTATGTATGTAAAGTTGTATGTTTGAAATTACTGGAAAGTCAATTACTTTTCAAAACATCATGTCTGTCAACAGCATGCCAGAAGAGCAGAGAAAACATCAAACTTCCATATAGAAGCCAAGCCTTACCCAGATCCAGTTCACCCAAAGTCCACATGTCATTCAGAGGCACCGTGGGAAGGTTATATTAGGAGCCGCCGTGTTCCGTGTTGTGGACGACCTGGATATGGTAGAAACAGTGGGATTTTTGAATTCCAATTTTCCACTTCATTCCACAAAAAAACTATTAGAACTAATAAATCAATTCAGTAAAGTTGCAAAATCAATACACAGAAATCAGTTGCCTTTCTAAACACTAATAATGAACCATCAGAAAGAGAAAGAAAGCAACCCTATTTACAACTGCATCAAAAAGAACAAAATACCTGGGAATAAAGTCAACCAAGGAGGTGAAAGACCTGCACACTGAAAACTTGAAGACATTGATGAAGACATTGAAAGACACACCAATAAATGGAAAGATATCCTGTTCTCATGGAATGGAACAATTAATATTGTTAAAATATCCATGCTACCCGAAGCAGTGGACACAGGGAATGCAATCCCTCCCAAAATTCCACGGTATTTCCCCCCAAAATAGAGCAAATCCTCCTAATATCTGTGGGGAACCACAAAGGACCCCAAATAGCCAAAGAAACCCTGAAAAAAGAGAACGGGCTGGAGGCATCTCCCTCCCTGACGTCACACTCTGCTGAGAAGCTACAGTCACCAAAACAGTGTGGAACTGGCTCAAAACGGGCGCAGGGACCAGAGGAACAGGACAGAGAGACCAGAATTCAACCCACACGGACGGGGTCGGTGAATTTATGACACAGGGACCAAGGGCACACCAAGGAGCACGACACTCCCCACGATAAATGGTGCTGGGAAAACTGGACGCCCCATAACTCACGCTGGCTACCCTGCACACAAACCTGACCCAAACAGCCAGCTTTCCACGCCAAGCCCTCCCTCGCTCACACGAAGACGGACCCCCTCAACGGTCAGTCGCCCACAGGAAGCTTCTCCCCACTTTTCCTCACCGTCTCTTCACCTTTTCCTCAGGCATCACCTGGGTCCTCAGGAAACCTAGTTCCCCAGTCAGCGTGGACGCAGCCCCATTTTGTCCTGAAGCCGAAACCCCAGCGAGTCCTGAGGAGACGGAGACCGAGCTCCTCTCAGCAGAGACGCTGAGCCGGGCGTCCTACCCGAAGGCCCCCGCCCCCGCCCCCGCCCCCGCGCCTGAGGCGGCTCAACTCCTCTCAGCTGCCCTCACAATGGAGTTCCATGGAACGAGCATGCGCTGTGGGTCAGAGAGGCGAACTCGGCGCCACCCTGTGGTCAGTGCAGGAAGTGCAGGCCGCGCCTCCCTCACAGGTCACTGGGGGCAGCGTGCCCTACTGACAGGACTGCTGAATCCATTCAACTGGAAATTCAAACGAAAATGGAGTCTCTATCCCAAAAGTTTTCTAAAAGTAGTTAAGGAACAATTAATTGGAAACCATTTGGAAGGAAGTGAATGTAGATGCAAACTTTACAACTTATACCAAATTCACTCAAAGTTATTCAGAGGCAAATTTTATTTTAGTTTATAATTTATGTTTGGCTGCGTTGGGTCTTCGTTGCTGCATGTGGGCTTCCTCTAGTTGCGTCGAGCGGGGCTACTCTTCGTTGCGGTGCACGGGCTTCTCATTGCGGTGGCTTCTCTTGTGGGCGAGCACGGGCTCTAGGCGCGCAGGCTTCAGTAGTTGTGCCGCGCAGGCTTGGTTGCTCTGCGGCATGTGGGATCTTCCCGGACCAGGGCTCGAGCCCGTGTCCCCTGCATTGGCAGGCGGACTCTTAACCACTGCGTCACCAGGGAAGTCCCCACAGACAAATTTTAAATACAAAACTATTCAAGGAGCTTCCCTGGTGGCGCAGTGGTTGAGAATCTGCCTGCTAATGCAGGGGACATGGGTTCGAGCCCTGGTCTGGGAAGATCCCACATGCCGCGGAGCAACTAGGCCCGTGAACCACAACTCCTGAGCCTGCGCGTCTGGAGCCTGTGCTCCGCAACAAGAGAGGCCGCGATAGTGAGAGGCCCGCGCACCGCGATGAAGAGTGGCCCCCGCTTGCCACAACTAGAGAAAGCCTTCGCACAGAAACGAAGACCCAACACAGCCAAAAATAAATAAATTATTTAATCAATTAAAAAGAAAAGCTGTCTCTCAAATTTAACTTCCAGAATATATTCAGGAAAAACGCATACGCCCTTTTTGGCCAACCAAAGAAGCGGGCAATGCAAATCAACACTACAAAGAGGTATCACTTCGAGTCAGAAAAAAGGACCATCCTCACAAAGGGTAAAAACCAGATATGCAGGACAAGGAGAGGAGAAAAGGGAGCCTCGTTACGCTGAAGGGGGGAATGTAAATTGCCAACGGCCACTCTGGAGAAGTGTGCTGTGTTTCCTAAAACATCTAAAAAACAGAGCTACAAAGCATAGGGCGCTTCCACTCATGGGCCTATATGTTGGAAAATCCAAAAATCCACCGGACGCAGGCACCCCGTTTACTGCTGCTATGTTTACAACAGCCTCGACTTGGGTACAACTTCATAGTCCTTGGAAGGAAAAAATGGTGAAAGAAAATTTGATACTTAAGCACAACGGAATATTACTCAGCCCTGAAATCAATGAAATGAGGCCAGTTGCAGCAACTCAGGGGGACTTATGTATGGTCAGTGAGAGTGAAATCAGTTAGACAGCAAGAGAAACTTATCATATCACTTATAAAGGGAATCTAAAAATCGCCAACCGTGAACTGAATTACAAACAGAACACCATCACACATTTACAAAACACACTTACGGCTGCTTAAGGGGAAAAGTGTGGTGCGGTGATGCATAAACCAGGAGGTTGAAATTGGCACAGATACCGTTCCATACGCCAATAATGTAATCGCCAAGACATACTCATGGTTCAAGGAACTGGACTCAGCACACTCTATTCACAGAAAAAACATATACCTGACTACTAGAAACTAGAAAAGAATTTATTGATGTCTCTCTGTAAGTGACTCAAGTGGATGTACAGCACCAAGAAACACAACATTGCAAATCAGCTCCAGCCCATTATAAAAATTAATTATAAAAAGAGAAAGACAGTGAGAGAGAGAGGAATTCTTACAAAATTCAATCAGGGGCTGTGAGGCAACTGGACTGACCACATCTACACTCACAGCTGAATGGGACGTAAGGCTGGACACCCTAACCCTAAACCCTAACCCTAACCCAACCCTAACCCTACCTTAACCCTAACCCTAACCCAACACTAACCCTAACCCTGAACCTAAACCCTAACCCTAACCCCTAACCCTAACCCAACCCTAAGCCTAACCCTAACCCCTAGCCCTAGCCCTAGCCCTAACCCTGACCCTAACCCCTAACCCTTAACCCCTAACCCCTAACCCTAACCAAGTTCACAAGTAAACTTCTCGCCCACCTGGAGAGAGTGATTTCATTTGAAAGAGTAAAGACACAATCAGCTCAGTAATTGGCCACGGGGGCTGGAGGGGCCAAGGCTAACCTGAGCTGGAGGAACGTGGGTGCCTGCCTGGATGCTCAGAGGCCAAGGGCTGTTCTGAGACCTGCTTGGACACCCGTGCAGATGGAACAAAGGATCCGCCCAGTCCCAAGAGGGCCCCACCGGCCCTCACGAACGCAACACCAGACTTCCCAGGTGGCGCAGTGGTTAAGAATCCACCTGCCAATGCAGGAGACACGGGTTTGAGCCCTGGTCAGGGAAGATCCCACATGCTGTGGAGCAACTAAGCCCGTGCACCACAACTACTGAGCCTGCGCTCTAGAACCCGCGAGCCCCAACTGCTGAAGCCCACGCGCTTAGAGCCTGTGCTCTGCAACAAGAGAAGCCACCGCAATGAGAAGCCCCCACTCGCCGCAACTAGAGAAAGCCTCCGGGCAGCAATGCAGACCCAACACAGCCCAAAATTCATTAATTAATTAATTAATTAAGAAAAAAAAAAAAGGCAGCACCTGGGGGCTGGCAGACTGATGCACCAAGTCTTACATCACGTCTACTTAGTATCCTGCATGTCAGGGCCATGCTGGACCTGGGGCTGCCCAGACAGAGTGGGGCCTGCATCACCCTTCCCAGGAGGGAGGGTGGAGGGAAACCCTGCATGACCTCTGAGGCCCTAAGAACCCTTGACTAAGGCTGAGCTCAATTTGAAACAGTGGGTGACCAGAGCGGACATTTCATTCATCTATCAATGAGAATCCAGCACTGGAGGAGCAGAAAACAATGGCCTCGCTCAACCTTGACGCTAATCCTGACATGGACCCTAACCCTAAACTCTGATCCTGACCCTAAGCCCTGACCTAACCTTAGCCTAACCCGTACCCTAAACCTGTACCTTACCCTAACCCATGCTCTACCCGTATCCTACCTGTACCCCAATTCTAACCCATACCCTAACACCCACTCTAACACAGAACCCTAACACCCTGAGACCAAAACCATAAACCTTCACCAATAAGCAAAACCATAACCATAACCAAACCATAAAATATAGTCATTAACCATACCCATAAATAACTCATTAACCATAAAACTTAAACCATAACAGCAACCATAAACCATACACAGCCCCAACCCTCACACCAGCCCCAGCCCTAATGCTAACCCTCCAAACCACTTACACCAAGCCAAGTCTAATCAGATTATACAACTACATCTTGAAAAAGAAAACTGGGGAATTCTCTGGTGGCCCAGTGGTTAGGACTCTGTGCTTTCACTGCCAAGGGCTCGGGTTCGATCCCTGACTGGGGAACTAAGATCCCACAAGCCATGGGACGTGGCCAAAATAAATAAATAATTAAAATGAAATAAAACCACTATTTTAAAAAAGATTTTAAAAATAAAGGAAAAAAACAAGAAAACTACCCCAGTACAACTTATAAATAGGAATGTAAAAATCTATCACACAATAATAGCAACATGAAACCAACAGAACTTTAAATGGATAATGCCATAAGCAAGTATCTCTACACCAGGAATTTCAGGTTGCTCAACATATGAAAAGTAAGCAATGTATTCAACCACAATAATGGTGTGAAGTAAAAACACATAATCATATCAATTAATGCAAAACATCTACAATGAAAATCCAGTGTTATTTCATGAAAAACACTCAAGAAAGCAGGAATAAAAGGAAATTTGTTCAATATGGAAAAGAGTAGTACAAAAAGCCACAGCAAACATCATGCTCAACGTTAAAGACTGAAAGATTTACTCCTGAAATCAGGAACAGGGCCAGGAAGCTGGCCTTCATCACCGTTACTCAATAGTGTACTGGAAGTTCTACCCAGAATCTTGAGGAAAGAAAGAAAAGGCATCCATGGGTGAATGGAAAAATTAAAACCGTGTCTCTTCACAGAACATAGGTCACATCATCTTATATATAAAACTACCTATAATCAGCAAAGAAATTATTTGAGCTAATCAACTAATTAATAAGCAGTGTTACAGAACAAAACATCAATTCATGAAAATCTATCTTATATGCATACGCTGGCAAAAAATAATCTGAAAAAGAATTTATGAGAACAATTCCATTTTTAATAATGTCAACATCAATATTTAGGAGTATGTTTAATCAAGGTACAAGACTTGTTTTTATGTATGTAAAGTTGTATGTTTGAAATTACTGGAAAGTCAATTACTTTTCAAAACATCATGTCTGTCAACAGCATGCCAGAAAAGCAGAGAAAACATCAAACTTCCATATAGAAGCCAAGCCTTACCCAGATCCAGTTCACCCAAAGTCCACATGTCATTCAGAGGCACTGTGGGAAGGTTATATTAGGAGCCGCCGTGTTCCGTGTTGTGGACGACCTGGATATGGTAGAAACAGTGGGATTTTTGAATTCCAATTTTCCACTTCATTCCACAAAAAAACTATTAGAACTAATAAATCAATTCAGTAAAGTTGCAAAATCAATACACAGAAATCAGTTGCCTTTCTAAACACTAATAATGAACCATCAGAAAGAGAAAGAAAGCAACCCTATTTACAACTGCATCAAAAAGAACAAAATACCTGGGAATAAAGTCAACCAAGGAGGTGAAAGACCTGCACACTGAAAACTTGAAGACATTGATGAAGACATTGAAAGACACACCAATAAATGGAAAGATATCCTGTTCTCATGGAATGGAACAATTAATATTGTTAAAATATCCATGCTACCCGAAGCAGTGGACACAGGGAATGCAATCCCTCCCAAAATTCCATGGTATTTCCCCCCAAAATAGAGCAAATCCTCCTAATATCTGTGGGGAACCACAAAGGACCCCAAATAGCCAAAGAAACCCTGAAAAAAGAGAACGGGCTGGAGGCATCTCCCTCCCTGACGTCACACTCTGCTCAGAAGCTACAGTCACCAAAACAGTGTGGAACTGGCTCAAAACGGGCGCAGGGACCAGAGGAACAGGACAGAGAGACCAGAATTCAACCCACACGGACGGGGTCGGTGAATTTATGACACAGGGACCAAGGGCACACCAAGGAGCACGACACTCCCCACGATAAATGGTGCTGGGAAAACTGGACGCCCCATAACTCACGCTGGCTACCCTGCACACAAACCTGACCCAAACACCCAGCTTTCCACGCCAAGCCCTCCCTCGCTCACACGAAGACGGACCCCCTCAACGGTCAGTCGCCCACAGGAAGCTTCTCCCCACTTTTCCTCACCGTCTCTTCACCTTTTCCTCAGGCATCACCTGGGTCCTCAGGAAACCTAGTTCCCCAGTCAGCGTGGACGCAGCCCCATTTTGTCCTGAAGCCGAAACCCCAGCGAGTCCTGAGGAGACGGAGACCGAGCTCCTCTCAGCAGAGACGCTGAGCCGGGCGTCCTACCCGAAGGCCCCCGCCCCCGCCCCCGCGCCTGAGGCGGCTCAACTCCTCTCAGCTGCCCTCACAATGGAGTTCCATGGAAGGAGCATGCGCTGTGGGTCAGAGAGGCGAACTCGGCGCCACCCTGTGGTCAGTGCAGGAAGTGCAGGCCGCGCCTCCCTCACAGGTCACTGGGGGCAGCGTGCCCTACTGACAGGACTGCTGAATCCATTAAACTGGAAATTCAAACGAAAATGGAGTCTCTATCCCAAAAGTTTTCTAAAAGTAGTTAAGGAACAATTAATTGGAAACCATTTGGAAGGAAGTGAATGTAGATGCAAACTTTACAACTTATACCAAATTCACTCAAAGTTATTCAGAGGCAAATTTTATTTTAGTTTATAATTTATGTTTGGCTGCGTTGGGTCTTCGTTGCTGCATGTGGGCTTTCTCTAGTTGCGTCGAGCGGGGCTACTCTTCGTTGCGGTGCACGGGCTTCTCATTGCGGTGGCTTCTCTTGTGAGCGAGCACGGGCTCTAGGCGCGCAGGCTTCAGTAGTTGTGCCGCGCAGGCTTGGTTGCTCTGCGGCATGTGGGATCTTCCCGGACCAGGGCTCGAGCCCGTGTCCCCTGCATTGGCAGGCGGACTCTTAACCACTGCGTCACCAGGGAAGTCCCCACAGACAAACTTTAAATACAAAACTATTCAAGGGGCTCCCCTGGTGGCGCAGTGGTTGAGAATCTGCCTGCTAATGCAGGGGACACGGGTTCGAGCCCTGGTCTGGGAAGATCCCACATGCCGCGGAGCAACCAGGCCCGTGAGCCACAACTCCTGAACCTGCGCGTCTGGAGCCTGTGCTCCGCAACAAGACAGGCCGCGATAGTGAGAGGCCCGCGCACCGCGATGAAGAGTGGCCCCCGCTTGCCACAACTAGAGAAAGCCTTCGCACAGAAACGAAGACCCAACACAGCCAAAAATAAATAAATTATTTAATCAATTAAAAAGAAAAGCTGTCTCTCAAATTTAACTTCCAGAATATATTCAGGAAAAACGCATACGCCCTTTTTGGCCAACCAAAGAAGCGGGCAATGCAAATCAACACTACAAAGAGGTATCACTTCGAGTCAGAAAAAAGGACCATCCTCACAAAGGGTAAAAACCAGATATGCAGGACAAGGAGAGGAGAAAAGGGAGCCTCGTTACGCTGAAGGGGGGAATGTAAATTGCCAACGGCCACTCTGGAGAAGTGTGCTGTGTTTCCTAAAACATCTAAAAAACAGAGCTACAAAGCATAGGGCGCTTCCACTCATGGGCCTA
Organism: Balaenoptera ricei; assembly: GCF_028023285.1. Classification (NCBI taxonomy): domain Eukaryota; kingdom Metazoa; phylum Chordata; class Mammalia; order Artiodactyla; family Balaenopteridae; genus Balaenoptera; species Balaenoptera ricei. The sequence continues at coordinate 173,068 of NW_026777548.1, forward strand.
TATGTTGGAAAATCCAAAAATCCACCGGACGCAGGCACCCCGTTTACTGCTGCTATGTTTACAACAGCCTCGACTTGGGTACAACTTCATAGTCCTTGGAAGGAAAAAATGGTGAAAGAAAATTTGATACTTAAGCACAACGGAATATTACTCAGCCCTGAAATCAATGAAATGAGGCCAGTTGCAGCAACTCAGGGGGACTTATGTATGGTCATTGAGAGTGAAATCAGTTAGACAGCAAGAGAAACTTATCATATCACTTATAAAGGGAATCTAAAAATCGCCAACCGTGAACTGAATTACAAACAGAACACCATCACACATTTACAAAACACACTTACGGCTGCTTAAGGGGAAAAGTGTGGTGCGGTGATGCATAAACCAGGAGGTTGAAATTGGCACAGATACCGTTCCATACGCCAATAATGTAATCGCCAAGACATACTCATGGTTCAAGGAACTGGACTCAGCACACTCTATTCACAGAAAAAACATATACCTGACTACTAGAAACTAGAAAAGAATTTATTGATGTCTCTCTGTAAGTGACTCAAGTGGATGTACAGCACCAAGAAACACAACATTGCAAATCAGCTCCAGCCCATTATAAAAATTAATTATAAAAAGAGAAAGACAGTGAGAGAGAGAGGAATTCTTACAAAATTCAATCAGGGGCTGTGAGGCAACTGGACTGACCACATCTACACTCACAGCTGAATGGGACGTAAGGCTGGACACCCTAACCCTAAACCCTAACCCTAACCCAACCCTAACCCTACCTTAACCCTAACCCTAACCCAACACTAACCCTAACCCTGAACCTAAACCCTAACCCTAACCCCTAACCCTAACCCAACCCTAAGCCTAACCCTAACCCCTAGCCCTAGCCCTAGCCCTAATCCTGACCCTAACCCCTAACCCTGACCCTAACCCCTAACCCTTAACCCCTAACCCCTAACCCTAACCAAGTTCACAAGTAAACTTCTCGCCCACCTGGAGAGAGTGATTTCATTTGAAAGAGTAAAGACACAATCAGCTCAGTAATTGGCCACGGGGGCTGGAGGGGCCAAGGTTAACCTGAGCTGGAGGAACGTGGGTGCCTGCCTGGATGCTCAGAGGCCAAGGGCTGTTCTGAGACCTGCTTGGACACCCGTGCAGATGGAACAAAGGATCCGCCCAGTCCCAAGAGGGCCCCACCGGCCCTCACGAACGCAACACCAGACTTCCCAGGTGGCGCAGTGGTTAAGAATCCACCTGCCAATGCAGGAGACACGGGTTTGAGCCCTGGTCAGGGAAGATCCCACATGCTGTGGAGCAACTAAGCCCGTGCACCACAACTACTGAGCCTGCGCTCTAGAACCCGCGAGCCCCAACTGCTGAAGCCCACGCGCTTAGAGCCTGTGCTCTGCCACAAGAGAAGCCACCGCAATGAGAAGCCCCCACTCGCCGCAACTAGAGAAAGCCTCCGGGCAGCAATGCAGACCCAACACAGCCCAAAATTCATTAATTAATTAATTAATTAAGAAAAAAAAAAAAGGCAGCACCTGGGGGCTGGCAGACTGATGCACCAAGTCTTACATCACGTCTACTTAGTATCCTGCATGTCAGGGCCATGCTGGACCTGGGGCTGCCCAGACAGAGTGGGGCCTGCATCACCCTTCCCAGGAGGGAGGGTGGAGGGAAACCCTGCATGACCTCTGAGGCCCTAAGAACCCTTGACTAAGGCTGAGCTCAATTTGAAACAGTGGGTGACCAGAGCGGACATTTCATTCATCTATCAATGAGAATCCAGCACTGGAGGAGCAGAAAACAATGGCCTCGCTCAACCTTGACGCTAATCCTGACATGGACCCTAACCCTAAACTCTGATCCTGACCCTAAGCCCTGACCTAACCTTAGCCTAACCCGTACCCTAAACCTGTACCTTACCCTAACCCATGCTCTACCCGTATCCTACCTGTACCCCAATTCTAACCCATACCCTAACACCCACTCTAACACAGAACCCTAACACCCTGAGACCAAAACCATAAACCTTAACCAATAAGCAAAACCATAACCATAACCAAACCATAAAATATAGTCATTAACCATACCCATAAATAACTCATTAACCATAAAACTTAAACCATAACAGCAACCATAAACCATACACAGCCCCAACCCTCACACCAGCCCCAGCCCTAATGCTAACCCTCCAAACCACTTACACCAAGCCAAGTCTAATCAGATTATACAACTACATCTTGAAAAAGAAAACTGGGGAATTCTCTGGTGGCCCAGTGGTTAGGACTCTGTGCTTTCACTGCCAAGGGCTCGGGTTCGATCCCTGACTGGGGAACTAAGATCCCACAAGCCATGGGACGTGGCCAAAATAAATAAATAATTAAAATGAAATAAAACCACTATTTTAAAAAAGATTTTAAAAATAAAGGAAAAAAACAAGAAAACTACCCCAGTACAACTTATAAATAGGAATGTAAAAATCTATCACACAATAATAGCAACATGAAACCAACAGAACTTTAAATGGATAATGCCATAAGCAAGTATCTCTACACCAGGAATTTCAGGTTGCTCAACATATGAAAAGTAAGCAATGTATTCAACCACAATAATGGTGTGAAGTAAAAACACATAATCATATCAATTAATGCAAAACATCTACAATGAAAATCCAGTGTTATTTCATGAAAAACACTCAAGAAAGCAGGAATAAAAGGAAATTTGTTCAATATGGAAAAGAGTAGTACAAAAAGCCACAGCAAACATCATGCTCAACGTTAAAGACTGAAAGATTTACTCCTGAAATCAGGAACAGGGCCAGGAAGCTGGCCTTCATCACCGTTACTCAATAGTGTACTGGAAGTTCTACCCAGAATCTTGAGGAAAGAAAGAAAAGGCATCCATGGGTGAATGGAAAAATTAAAACCGTGTCTCTTCACAGAACATAGGTCACATCATCTTATATATAAAACTACCTATAATCAGCAAAGAAATTATTTGAGCTAATCAACTAATTAATAAGCAGTGTTACAGAACAAAACATCAATTCATGAAAATCTATCTTATATGCATACGCTGGCAAAAAATAATCTGAAAAAGAATTTATGAGAACAATTCCATTTTTAATAATGTCAACATCAATATTTAGGAGTATGTTTAATCAAGGTACAAGACTTGTTTTTATGTATGTAAAGTTGTATGTTTGAAATTACTGGAAAGTCAATTACTTTTCAAAACATCATGTCTGTCAACAGCATGCCAGAAAAGCAGAGAAAACATCAAACTTCCATATAGAAGCCAAGCCTTACCGAGATCCAGTTCACCCAAAGTCCACATGTCATTTAGAGGCACCGTGGGAAGGTTATATTAGGAGCCGCCGTGTTCCGTGTTGTGGACGACCTGGATATGGTAGAAACAGTGGGATTTTTGAATTCCAATTTTCCACTTCATTCCACAAAAAAACTATTAGAACTAATAAATCAATTCAGTAAAGTTGCAAAATCAATACACAGAAATCAGTTGCCTTTCTAAACACTAATAATGAACCATCAGAAAGAGAAAGAAAGCAACCCTATTTACAACTGCATCAAAAAGAACAAAATACCTGGGAATAAAGTCAACCAAGGAGGTGAAAGACCTGCACACTGAAAACTTGAAGACATTGATGAAGACATTGAAAGACACACCAATAAATGGAAAGATATCCTGTTCTCATGGAATGGAACAATTAATATTGTTAAAATATCCATGCTACCCGAAGCAGTGGACACAGGGAATGCAATCCCTCCCAAAATTCCATGGTATTTCCCCCCAAAATAGAGCAAATCCTCCTAATATCTGTGGGGAACCACAAAGGACCCCAAATAGCCAAAGAAACCCTGAAAAAAGAGAACGGGCTGGAGGCATCTCCCTCCCTGACGTCACACTCTGCTCAGAAGCTACAGTCACCAAAACAGTGTGGAACTGGCTCAAAACGGGCGCAGGGACCAGAGGAACAGGACAGAGAGACCAGAATTCAACCCACACGGACGGGGTCGGTGAATTTATGACACAGGGACCAAGGGCACACCAAGGAGCACGACACTCCCCACGATAAATGGTGCTGGGAAAACTGGACGCCCCATAACTCACGCTGGCTACCCTGCACACAAACCTGACCCAAACACCCAGCTTTCCACGCCAAGCCCTCCCTCGCTCACACGAAGACGGACCCCCTCAACGGTCAGTCGCCCACAGGAAGCTTCTCCCCACTTTTCCTCACCGTCTCTTCACCTTTTCCTCAGGCATCACCTGGGTCCTCAGGAAACCTAGTTCCCCAGTCAGCGTGGACGCAGCCCCATTTTGTCCTGAAGCCGAAACCCCAGCGAGTCCTGAGGAGACGGAGACCGAGCTCCTCTCAGCAGAGACGCTGAGCCGGGCGTCCTACCCGAAGGCCCCCGCCCCCGCCCCCGCGCCTGAGGCGGCTCAACTCCTCTCAGCTGCCCTCACAATGGAGTTCCATGGAAGGAGCATGCGCTGTGGGTCAGAGAGGCGAACTCGGCGCCACCCTGTGGTCAGTGCAGGAAGTGCAGGCCGCGCCTCCCTCACAGGTCACTGGGGGCAGCGTGCCCTACTGACAGGACTGCTGAATCCATTAAACTGGAAATTCAAACGAAAATGGAGTCTCTATCCCAAAAGTTTTCTAAAAGTAGTTAAGGAACAATTAATTGGAAACCATTTGGAAGGAAGTGAATGTAGATGCAAACTTTACAACTTATACCAAATTCACTCAAAGTTATTCAGAGGCAAATTTTATTTTAGTTTATAATTTATGTTTGGCTGCGTTGGGTCTTCGTTGCTGCATGTGGGCTTTCTCTAGTTGCGTCGAGCGGGGCTACTCTTCGTTGCGGTGCACGGGCTTCTCATTGCGGTGGCTTCTCTTGTGAGCGAGCACGGGCTCTAGGCGCGCAGGCTTCAGTAGTTGTGCCGCGCAGGCTTGGTTGCTCTGCGGCATGTGGGATCTTCCCGGACCAGGGCTCGAGCCCGTGTCCCCTGCATTGGCAGGCGGACTCTTAACCACTGCGTCACCAGGGAAGTCCCCACACACAAACTTTAAATACAAAACTATTCAAGGGGCTCCCCTGGTGGCGCAGTGGTTGAGAATCTGCCTGCTAATGCAGGGGACACGGGTTCGAGCCCTGGTCTGGGAAGATCCCACATGCCGCGGAGCAACCAGGCCCGTGAGCCACAACTCCTGAACCTGCGCGTCTGGAGCCTGTGCTCCGCAACAAGACAGGCCGCGATAGTGAGAGGCCCGCGCACCGCCATGAAGAGTGGCCCCCGCTTGCCACAACTAGAGAAAGCCTTCGCACAGAAACGAAGACCCAACACAGCCAAAAATAAATAAATTATTTAATCAATTAAAAAGAAAAGCTGTCTCTCAAATTTAACTTCCAGAATATATTCAGGAAAAACGCATACGCCCTTTTTGGCCAACCAAAGAAGCGGGCAATGCAAATCAACACTACAAAGAGGTATCACTTCGAATCAGAAAAAAGGACCATCCTCACAAAGGGTAAAAACCAGATATGCAGGACAAGGAGAGGAGAAAAGGGAGCCTCGTTACGCTGAAGGGGGGAATGTAAATTGCCAACGGCCACTCTGGAGAAGTGTGCTGTGTTTCCTAAAACATCTAAAAAACAGAGCTACAAAGCATAGGGCGCTTCCACTCATGGGCCTATATGTTGGAAAATCCAAAAATCCACCGGACGCAGGCACCCCGTTTACTGCTGCTATGTTTACAACAGCCTCGACTTGGGTACAACTTCATAGTCCTTGGAAGGAAAAAATGGTGAAAGAAAATTTGATACTTAAGCACAACGGAATATTACTCAGCCCTGAAATCAATGAAATGAGGCCAGTTGCAGCAACTCAGGGGGACTTATGTATGGTCATTGAGAGTGAAATCAGTTAGACAGCAAGAGAAACTTATCATATCACTTATAAAGGGAATCTAAAAATCGCCAACCGTGAACTGAATTACAAACAGAACACCATCACACATTTACAAAACACACTTATGGCTGCTTAAGGGGAAAAGTGTGGTGCGGTGATGCATAAACCAGGAGGTTGAAATTGGCACAGATACCGTTCCATACGCCAATAATGTAATCGCCAAGACATACTCATGGTTCAAGGAACTGGACTCAGCACACTCTATTCACAGAAAAAACATATACCTGACTACTAGAAACTAGAAAAGAATTTATTGATGTCTCTCTGTAAGTGACTCAAGTGGATGTACAGCACCAAGAAACACAACATTGCAAATCAGCTCCAGCCCATTATAAAAATTAATTATAAAAAGAGAAAGACAGTGAGAGAGAGAGGAATTCTTACAAAATTCAATCAGGGGCTGTGAGGCAACTGGACTGACCACATCTACACTCACAGCTGAATGGGACGTAAGGCTGGACACCCTAACCCTAAACCCTAACCCTAACCCAACCCTAACCCTACCTTAACCCTAACCCTAACCCCACACTAACCCTAACCCTGAACCTAAACCCTAACCCTAACCCCTAACCCTAACCCAACCCTAAGCCTAACCCTAACCCCTAGCCCTAGCCCTAGCCCTAACCCTGACCCTAACCCCTAACCCTTAACCCCTAACCCCTAACCCTAACCAAGTTCACAAGTAAACTTCTCGCCCACCTGGAGAGAGTGATTTCATTTGAAAGAGTAAAGACACAATCAGCTCAGTAATTGGCCACGGGGGCTGGAGGGGCCAAGGTTAACCTGAGCTGGAGGAACGTGGGTGCCTGCCTGGATGCTCAGAGGCCAAGGGCTGTTCTGAGACCTGCTTGGACACCCGTGCAGATGGAACAAAGGATCCGCCCAGTCCCAAGAGGGCCCCACCGGCCCTCACGAACGCAACACCAGACTTCCCAGGTGGCGCAGTGGTTAAGAATCCACCTGCCAATGCAGGAGACACGGGTTTGAGCCCTGGTCAGGGAAGATCCCACATGCTGTGGAGCAACTAAGCCCGTGCACCACAACTACTGAGCCTGCGCTCTAGAACCCGCGAGCCCCAACTGCTGAAGCCCACGCGCTTAGAGCCTGTGCTCTGCAACAAGAGAAGCCACCGCAATGAGAAGCCCCCACTCGCCGCAACTAGAGAAAGCCTCCGGGCAGCAATGCAGACCCAACACAGCCCAAAATTCATTAATTAATTAATTAATTAAGAAAAAAAAAAAAAGGCAGCACCTGGGGGCTGGCAGACTGATGCACCAAGTCTTACATCACGTCTACTTAGTATCCTGCATGTCAGGGCCATGCTGGACCTGGGGCTGCCCAGACAGAGTGGGGCCTGCATCACCCTTCCCAGGAGGGAGGGTGGAGGGAAACCCTGCATGACCTCTGAGGCCCTAAGAACCCTTGACTAAGGCTGAGCTCAATTTGAAACAGTGGGTGACCAGAGCGGACATTTCATTCATCTATCAATGAGAATCCAGCACTGGAGGAGCAGAAAACAATGGCCTCGCTCAACCTTGACGCTAATCCTGACATGGACCCTAACCCTAAACTCTGATCCTGACCCTAAGCCCTGACCTAACCTTAGCCTAACCCGTACCCTAAACCTGTACCTTACCCTAACCCATGCTCTACCCGTATCCTACCTGTACCCCAATTCTAACCCATACCCTAACACCCACTCTAACACAGAACCCTAACACCCTGAGACCAAAACCATAAACCTTCACCAATAAGCAAAACCATAACCATAACCAAACCATAAAATATAGTCATTAACCATACCCATAAATAACTCATTAACCATAAAACTTAAACCATAACAGCAACCATAAACCATACACAGCCCCAACCCTCACACCAGCCCCAGCCCTAATGCTAACCCTCCAAACCACTTACACCAAGCCAAGTCTAATCAGATTATACAACTACATCTTGAAAAAGAAAACTGGGGAATTCTCTGGTGGCCCAGTGGTTAGGACTCTGTGCTTTCACTGCCAAGGGCTCGGGTTCGATCCCTGACTGGGGAACTAAGATCCCACAAGCCATGGGACGTGGCCAAAATAAATAAATAAGTAAAATGAAATAAAACCACTATTTTAAAAAAGATTTTAAAAATAAAGGAAAAAAACAAGAAAACTACCCCAGTACAACTTATAAATAGGAATGTAAAAATCTATCACACAATAATAGCAACATGAAACCAACAGAACTTTAAATGGATAATGCCATAAGCAAGTATCTCTACACCAGGAATTTCAGGTTGCTCAACATATGAAAAGTAAGCAATGTATTCAACCACAATAATGGTGTGAAGTAAAAACACATAATCATATCAATTAATGCAAAACATCTACAATGAAAATCCAGTGTTATTTCATGAAAAACACTCAAGAAAGCAGGAATAAAAGGAAATTTGTTCAATATGGAAAAGAGTAGTACAAAAAGCCACAGCAAACATCATGCTCAACGTTAAAGACTGAAAGATTTACTCCTGAAATCAGGAACAGGGCCAGGAAGCTGGCCTTCATCACCGTTACTCAATAGTGTACTGGAAGTTCTACCCAGAATCTTGAGGAAAGAAAGAAAAGGCATCCATGGGTGAATGGAAAAATTAAAACCGTGTCTCTTCACAGAACATAGGTCACATCATCTTATATATAAAACTACCTATAATCAGCAAAGAAATTATTTGAGCTAATCAACTAATTAATAAGCAGTGTTACAGAACAAAACATCAATTCATGAAAATCTATCTTATATGCATACGCTGGCAAAAAATAATCTGAAAAAGAATTTATGAGAACAATTCCATTTTTAATAATGTCAACATCAATATTTAGGAGTATGTTTAATCAAGGTACAAGACTTGTTTTTATGTATGTAAAGTTGTATGTTTGAAATTACTGGAAAGTCAATTACTTTTCAAAACATCATGTCTGTCAACAGCATGCCAGAAGAGCAGAGAAAACATCAAACTTCCATATAGAAGCCAAGCCTTACCCAGATCCAGTTCACCCAAAGTCCACATGTCATTTAGAGGCACTGTGGGAAGGTTATATTAGGAGCCGCCGTGTTCCGTGTTGTGGACGACCTGGATATGGTAGAAACAGTGGGATTTTTGAATTCCAATTTTCCACTTCATTCCACAAAAAAACTATTAGAACTAATAAATCAATTCAGTAAAGTTGCAAAATCAATACACAGAAATCAGTTGCCTTTCTAAACACTAATAATGAACCATCAGAAAGAGAAAGAAAGCAACCCTATTTACAACTGCATCAAAAAGAACAAAATACCTGGGAATAAAGTCAACCAAGGAGGTGAAAGACCTGCACACTGAAAACTTGAAGACATTGATGAAGACATTGAAAGACACACCAATAAATGGAAAGATATCCTGTTCTCATGGAATGGAACAATTAATATTGTTAAAATATCCATGCTACCCGAAGCAGTGGACACAGGGAATGCAATCCCTCCCAAAATTCCACGGTATTTCCCCCCAAAATAGAGCAAATCCTCCTAATATCTGTGGGGAACCACAAAGGACCCCAAATAGCCAAAGAAACCCTGAAAAAAGAGAACGGGCTGGAGGCATCTCCCTCCCTGACGTCACACTCTGCTCAGAAGCTACAGTCACCAAAACAGTGTGGAACTGGCTCAAAACGGGCGCAGGGACCAGAGGAACAGGACAGAGAGACCAGAATTCAACCCACACGGACGGGGTCGGTGAATTTATGACACAGGGACCAAGGGCACACCAAGGAGCACGACACTCCCCACGATAAATGGTGCTGGGAAAACTGGACGCCCCATAACTCACGCTGGCTACCCTGCACACAAACCTGACCCAAACACCCAGCTTTCCACGCCAAGCCCTCCCTCGCTCACACGAAGACGGACCCCCTCAACGGTCAGTCGCCCACAGGAAGCTTCTCCCCACTTTTCCTCACCGTCTCTTCACCTTTTCCTCAGGCATCACCTGGGTCCTCAGGAAACCTAGTTCCCCAGTCAGCGTGGACGCAGCCCCATTTTGTCCTGAAGCCGAAACCCCAGCGAGTCCTGAGGAGACGGAGACCGAGCTCCTCTCAGCAGAGACGCTGAGCCGGGCGTCCTACCCGAAGGCCCCCGCCCCCGCCCCCGCGCCTGAGGCGGCTCAACTCCTCTCAGCTGCCCTCACAATGGAGTTCCATGGAAGGAGCATGCGCTGTGGGTCAGAGAGGCGAACTCGGCGCCACCCTGTGGTCAGTGCAGGAAGTGCAGGCCGCGCCTCCCTCACAGGTCACTGGGGGCAGCGTGCCCTACTGACAGGACTGCTGAATCCATTAAACTGGAAATTCAAACGAAAATGGAGTCTCTATCCCAAAAGTTTTCTAAAAGTAGTTAAGGAACAATTAATTGGAAACCATTTGGAAGGAAGTGAATGTAGATGCAAACTTTACAACTTATACCAAATTCACTCAAAGTTATTCAGAGGCAAATTTTATTTTAGTTTATAATTTATGTTTGGCTGCGTTGGGTCTTCGTTGCTGCATGTGGGCTTTCTCTAGTTGCGTCGAGCGGGGCTACTCTTCGTTGCGGTGCACGGGCTTCTCATTGCGGTGGCTTCTCTTGTGAGCGAGCACGGGCTCTAGGCGCGCAGGCTTCAGTAGTTGTGCCGCGCAGGCTTGGTTGCTCTGCGGCATGTGGGATCTTCCCGGACCAGGGCTCGAGCCCGTGTCCCCTGCATTGGCAGGCGGACTCTTAACCACTGCGTCACCAGGGAAGTCCCCACAGACAAACTTTAAATACAAAACTATTCAAGGGGCTCCCCTGGTGGCGCAGTGGTTGAGAATCTGCCTGCTAATGCAGGGGACACGGGTTCGAGCCCTGGTCTGGGAAGATCCCACATGCCGCGGAGCAACCAGGCCCGTGAGCCACAACTCCTGAACCTGCGCGTCTGGAGCCTGTGCTCCGCAACAAGACAGGCCGCGATAGTGAGAGGCCCGCGCACCGCCATGAAGAGTGGCCCCCGCTTGCCACAACTAGAGAAAGCCTTCGCACAGAAACGAAGACCCAACACAGCCAAAAATAAATAAATTATTTAATCAATTAAAAAGAAAAGCTGTCTCTCAAATTTAACTTCCAGAATATATTCAGGAAAAACGCATACGCCCTTTTTGGCCAACCAAAGAAGCGGGCAATGCAAATCAACACTACAAAGAGGTATCACTTCGAGTCAGAAAAAAGGACCATCCTCACAAAGGGTAAAAACCAGATATGCAGGACAAGGAGAGGAGAAAAGGGAGCCTCGTTACGCTGAAGGGGGGAATGTAAATTGCCAACGGCCACTCTGGAGAAGTGTGCTGTGTTTCCTAAAACATCTAAAAAACAGAGCTACAAAGCATAGGGCGCTTCCACTCATGGGCCTATATGTTGGAAAATCCAAAAATCCACCGGACGCAGGCACCCCGTTTACTGCTGCTATGTTTACAACAGCCTCGACTTGGGTACAACTTCATAGTCCTTGGAAGGAAAAAATGGTGAAAGAAAATTTGATACTTAGGCACAACGGAATATTACTCAGCCCTGAAATCAATGAAATGAGGCCAGTTGCAGCAACTCAGGGGGACTTATGTATGGTCATTGAGAGTGAAATCAGTTAGACAGCAAGAGAAACTTATCATATCACTTATAAAGGGAATCTAAAAATCGCCAACCGTGAACTGAATTACAAACAGAACACCATCACACATTTACAAAACACACTTACGGCTGCTTAAGGGGAAAAGTGTGGTGCGGTGATGCATAAACCAGGAGGTTGAAATTGGCACAGATACCGTTCCATACGCCAATAATGTAATCGCCAAGACATACTCATGGTTCAAGGAACTGGACTCAGCACACTCTATTCACAGAAAAAACATATACCTGACTACTAGAAACTAGAAAAGAATTTATTGATGTCTCTCTGTAAGTGACTCAAGTGGATGTACAGCACCAAGAAACACAACATTGCAAATCAGCTCCAGCCCATTATAAAAATTAATTATAAAAAGAGAAAGACAGTGAGAGAGAGAGGAATTCTTACAAAATTCAATCAGGGGCTGTGAGGCAACTGGACTGACCACATCTACACTCACAGCTGAATGGGACGTAAGGCTGGACACCCTAACCCTAAACCCTAACCCTAACCCAACCCTAACCCTACCTTAACCCTAACCCTAACCCCACACTAACCCTAACCCTAAACCTAAACCCTAACCCTAACCCCTAACCCTAACCCAACCCTAAGCCTAACCCTAACCCCTAGCCCTAGCCCTAGCCCTAACCCTGACCCTAACCCCTAACCCTTAACCCCTAACCCCTAACCCTAACCAAGTTCACAAGTAAACTTCTCGCCCACCTGGAGAGAGTGATTTCATTTGAAAGAGTAAAGACACAATCAGCTCAGTAATTGGCCACGGGGGCTGGAGGGGCCAAGGTTAACCTGAGCTGGAGGAACGTGGGTGCCTGCCTGGATGCTCAGAGGCCAAGGGCTGTTCTGAGACCTGCTTGGACACCCGTGCAGATGGAACAAAGGATCCGCCCAGTCCCAAGAGGGCCCCACCGGCCCTCACGAACGCAACACCAGACTTCCCAGGTGGCGCAGTGGTTAAGAATCCACCTGCCAATGCAGGAGACACGGGTTTGAGCCCTGGTCAGGGAAGATCCCACATGCTGTGGAGCAACTAAGCCCGTGCACCACAACTACTGAGCCTGCGCTCTAGAACCCGCGAGCCCCAACTGCTGAAGCCCACGCGCTTAGAGCCTGTGCTCTGCAACAAGAGAAGCCACCGCAATGAGAAGCCCCCACTCGCCGCAACTAGAGAAAGCCTCCGGGCAGCAATGCAGACCCAACACAGCCCAAAATTCATTAATTAATTAATTAATTAAGAAAAAAAAAAAAAGGCAGCACCTGGGGGCTGGCAGACTGATGCACCAAGTCTTACATCACGTCTACTTAGTATCCTGCATGTCAGGGCCATGCTGGACCTGGGGCTGCCCAGACAGAGTGGGGCCTGCATCACCCTTCCCAGGAGGGAGGGTGGAGGGAAACCCTGCATGACCTCTGAGGCCCTAAGAACCCTTGACTAAGGCTGAGCTCAATTTGAAACAGTGGGTGACCAGAGCGGACATTTCATTCATCTATCAATGAGAATCCAGCACTGGAGGAGCAGAAAACAATGGCCTCGCTCAACCTTGACGCTAATCCTGACATGGACCCTAACCCTAAACTCTGATCCTGACCCTAAGCCCTGACCTAACCTTAGCCTAACCCGTACCCTAAACCTGTACCTTACCCTAACCCATGCTCTACCCGTATCCTACCTGTACCCCAATTCTAACCCATACCCTAACACCCACTCTAACACAGAACCCTAACACCCTGAGACCAAAACCATAAACCTTAACCAATAAGCAAAACCATAACCATAACCAAACCATAAAATATAGTCATTAACCATACCCATAAATAACTCATTAACCATAAAACTTAAACCATAACAGCAACCATAAACCATACACAGCCCCAACCCTCACACCAGCCCCAGCCCTAATGCTAACCCTCCAAACCACTTACACCAAGCCAAGTCTAATCAGATTATACAACTACATCTTGAAAAAGAAAACTGGGGAATTCTCTGGTGGCCCAGTGGTTAGGACTCTGTGCTTTCACTGCCAAGGGCTCGGGTTCGATCCCTGACTGGGGAACTAAGATCCCACAAGCCATGGGACGTGGCCAAAATAAATAAATAAGTAAAATGAAATAAAACCACTATTTTAAAAAAGATTTTAAAAATAAAGGAAAAAAACAAGAAAACTACCCCAGTACAACTTATAAATAGGAATGTAAAAATCTATCACACAATAATAGCAACATGAAACCAACAGAACTTTAAATGGATAATGCCATAAGCAAGTATCTCTACACCAGGAATTTCAGGTTGCTCAACATATGAAAAGTAAGCAATGTATTCAACCACAATAATGGTGTGAAGTAAAAACACATAATCATATCAATTAATGCAAAACATCTACAATGAAAATCCAGTGTTATTTCATGAAAAACACTCAAGAAAGCAGGAATAAAAGGAAATTTGTTCAATATGGAAAAGAGTAGTACAAAAAGCCACAGCAAACATCATGCTCAACGTTAAAGACTGAAAGATTTACTCCTGAAATCAGGAACAGGGCCAGGAAGCTGGCCTTCATCACCGTTACTCAATAGTGTACTGGAAGTTCTACCCAGAATCTTGAGGAAAGAAAGAAAAGGCATCCATGGGTGAATGGAAAAATTAAAACCGTGTCTCTTCACAGAACATAGGTCACATCATCTTATATATAAAACTACCTATAATCAGCAAAGAAATTATTTGAGCTAATCAACTAATTAATAAGCAGTGTTACAGAACAAAACATCAATTCATGAAAATCTATCTTATATGCATACGCTGGCAAAAAATAATCTGAAAAAGAATTTATGAGAACAATTCCATTTTTAATAATGTCAACATCAATATTTAGGAGTATGTTTAATCAAGGTACAAGACTTGTTTTTATGTATGTAAAGTTGTATGTTTGAAATTACTGGAAAGTCAATTACTTTTCAAAACATCATGTCTGTCAACAGCATGCCAGAAAAGCAGAGAAAACATCAAACTTCCATATAGAAGCCAAGCCTTACCCAGATCCAGTTCACCCAAAGTCCACATGTCATTTAGAGGCACTGTGGGAAGGTTATATTAGGAGCCGCCGTGTTCCGTGTTGTGGACGACCTGGATATGGTAGAAACAGTGGGATTTTTGAATTCCAATTTTCCACTTCATTCCACAAAAAAACTATTAGAACTAATAAATCAATTCAGTAAAGTTGCAAAATCAATACACAGAAATCAGTTGCCTTTCTAAACACTAATAATGAACCATCAGAAAGAGAAAGAAAGCAACCCTATTTACAACTGCATCAAAAAGAACAAAATACCTGGGAATAAAGTCAACCAAGGAGGTGAAAGACCTGCACACTGAAAACTTGAAGACATTGATGAAGACATTGAAAGACACACCAATAAATGGAAAGATATCCTGTTCTCATGGAATGGAACAATTAATATTGTTAAAATATCCATGCTACCCGAAGCAGTGGACACAGGGAATGCAATCCCTCCCAAAATTCCACGGTATTTCCCCCCAAAATAGAGCAAATCCTCCTAATATCTGTGGGGAACCACAAAGGACCCCAAATAGCCAAAGAAACCCTGAAAAAAGAGAACGGGCTGGAGGCATCTCCCTCCCTGACGTCACACTCTGCTCAGAAGCTACAGTCACCAAAACAGTGTGGAACTGGCTCAAAACGGGCGCAGGGACCAGAGGAACAGGACAGAGAGACCAGAATTCAACCCACACGGACGGGGTCGGTGAATTTATGACACAGGGACCAAGGGCACACCAAGGAGCACGACACTCCCCACGATAAATGGTGCTGGGAAAACTGGACGCCCCATAACTCACGCTGGCTACCCTGCACACAAACCTGACCCAAACACCCAGCTTTCCACGCCAAGCCCTCCCTCGCTCACACGAAGACGGACCCCCTCAACGGTCAGTCGCCCACAGGAAGCTTCTCCCCACTTTTCCTCACCGTCTCTTCACCTTTTCCTCAGGCATCACCTGGGTCCTCAGGAAACCTAGTTCCCCAGTCAGCGTGGACGCAGCCCCATTTTGTCCTGAAGCCGAAACCCCAGCGAGTCCTGAGGAGACGGAGACCGAGCTCCTCTCAGCAGAGACGCTGAGCCGGGCGTCCTACCCGAAGGCCCCCGCCCCCGCCCCCGCGCCTGAGGCGGCTCAACTCCTCTCAGCTGCCCTCACAATGGAGTTCCATGGAACGAGCATGCGCTGTGGGTCAGAGAGGCGAACTCGGCGCCACCCTGTGGTCAGTGCAGGAAGTGCAGGCCGCGCCTCCCTCACAGGTCACTGGGGGCAGCGTGCCCTACTGACAGGACTGCTGAATCCATTAAACTGGAAATTCAAACGAAAATGGAGTCTCTATCCCAAAAGTTTTCTAAAAGTAGTTAAGGAACAATTAATTGGAAACCATTTGGAAGGAAGTGAATGTAGATGCAAACTTTACAACTTATACCAAATTCACTCAAAGTTATTCAGAGGCAAATTTTATTTTAGTTTATAATTTATGTTTGGCTGCGTTGGGTCTTCGTTGCTGCATGTGGGCTTTCTCTAGTTGCGTCGAGCGGGGCTACTCTTCGTTGCGGTGCACGGGCTTCTCATTGCGGTGGCTTCTCTTGTGAGCGAGCACGGGCTCTAGGCGCGCAGGCTTCAGTAGTTGTGCCGCGCAGGCTTGGTTGCTCTGCGGCATGTGGGATCTTCCCGGACCAGGGCTCGAGCCCGTGTCCCCTGCATTGGCAGGCGGACTCTTAACCACTGCGTCACCAGGGAAGTCCCCACAGACAAACTTTAAATACAAAACTATTCAAGGGGCTCCCCTGGTGGCGCAGTGGTTGAGAATCTGCCTGCTAATGCAGGGGACACGGGTTCGAGCCCTGGTCTGGGAAGATCCCACATGCCGCGGAGCAACCAGGCCCGTGAGCCACAACTCCTGAACCTGCGCGTCTGGAGCCTGTGCTCCGCAACAAGACAGGCCGCGATAGTGAGAGGCCCGCGCACCGCGATGAAGAGTGGCCCCCGCTTGCCACAACTAGAGAAAGCCTTCGCACAGAAACGAAGACCCAACACAGCCAAAAATAAATAAATTATTTAATCAATTAAAAAGAAAAGCTGTCTCTCAAATTTAACTTCCAGAATATATTCAGGAAAAACGCATACGCCCTTTTTGGCCAACCAAAGAAGCGGGCAATGCAAATCAACACTACAAAGAGGTATCACTTCGAGTCAGAAAAAAGGACCATCCTCACAAAGGGTAAAAACCAGATATGCAGGACAAGGAGAGGAGAAAAGGGAGCCTCGTTACGCTGAAGGGGGGAATGTAAATTGCCAACGGCCACTCTGGAGAAGTGTGCTGTGTTTCCTAAAACATCTAAAAAACAGAGCTACAAAGCATAGGGCGCTTCCACTCATGGGCCTATATGTTGGAAAATCCAAAAATCCACCGGACGCAGGCACCCCGTTTACTGCTGCTATGTTTACAACAGCCTCGACTTGGGTACAACTTCATAGTCCTTGGAAGGAAAAAATGGTGAAAGAAAATTTGATACTTAAGCACAACGGAATATTACTCAGCCCTGAAATCAATGAAATGAGGCCAGTTGCAGCAACTCAGGGGGACTTATGTATGGTCATTGAGAGTGAAATCAGTTAGACAGCAAGAGAAACTTATCATATCACTTATAAAGGGAATCTAAAAATCGCCAACCGTGAACTGAATTACAAACAGAACACCATCACACATTTACAAAACACACTTATGGCTGCTTAAGGGGAAAAGTGTGGTGCGGTGATGCATAAACCAGGAGGTTGAAATTGGCACAGATACCGTTCCATACGCCAATAATGTAATCGCCAAGACATACTCATGGTTCAAGGAACTGGACTCAGCACACTCTATTCACAGAAAAAACATATACCTGACTACTAGAAACTAGAAAAGAATTTATTGATGTCTCTCTGTAAGTGACTCAAGTGGATGTACAGCACCAAGAAACACAACATTGCAAATCAGCTCCAGCCCATTATAAAAATTAATTATAAAAAGAGAAAGACAGTGAGAGAGAGAGGAATTCTTACAAAATTCAATCAGGGGCTGTGAGGCAACTGGACTGACCACATCTACACTCACAGCTGAATGGGACGTAAGGCTGGACACCCTAACCCTAAACCCTAACCCTAACCCAACCCTAACCCTACCTTAACCCTAACCCTAACCCAACACTAACCCTAACCCTAAACCTAAACCCTAACCCTAACCCCTAACCCTAACCCAACCCTAAGCCTAACCCTAACCCCTAGCCCTAGCCCTAGCCCTAACCCTGACCCTAACCCCTAACCCTTAACCCCTAACCCCTAACCCTAACCAAGTTCACAAGTAAACTTCTCGCCCACCTGGAGAGAGTGATTTCATTTGAAAGAGTAAAGACACAATCAGCTCAGTAATTGGCCACGGGGGCTGGAGGGGCCAAGGTTAACCTGAGCTGGAGGAACGTGGGTGCCTGCCTGGATGCTCAGAGGCCAAGGGCTGTTCTGAGACCTGCTTGGACACCCGTGCAGATGGAACAAAGGATCCGCCCAGTCCCAAGAGGGCCCCACCGGCCCTCACGAACGCAACACCAGACTTCCCAGGTGGCGCAGTGGTTAAGAATCCACCTGCCAATGCAGGAGACACGGGTTTGAGCCCTGGTCAGGGAAGATCCCACATGCTGTGGAGCAACTAAGCCCGTGCACCACAACTACTGAGCCTGCGCTCTAGAACCCGCGAGCCACAACTGCTGAAGCCCACGCGCTTAGAGCCTGTGCTCTGCAACAAGAGAAGCCACCGCAATGAGAAGCCCCCACTCGCCGCAACTAGAGAAAGCCTCCGGGCAGCAATGCAGACCCAACACAGCCCAAAATTCATTAATTAATTAATTAATTAAGAAAAAAAAAAAAAGGCAGCACCTGGGGGCTGGCAGACTGATGCACCAAGTCTTACATCACGTCTACTTAGTATCCTGCATGTCAGGGCCATGCTGGACCTGGGGCTGCCCAGACAGAGTGGGGCCTGCATCACCCTTCCCAGGAGGGAGGGTGGAGGGAAACCCTGCATGACCTCTGAGGCCCTAAGAACCCTTGACTAAGGCTGAGCTCAATTTGAAACAGTGGGTGACCAGAGCGGACATTTCATTCATCTATCAATGAGAATCCAGCACTGGAGGAGCAGAAAACAATGGCCTCGCTCAACCTTGACGCTAATCCTGACATGGACCCTAACCCTAAACTCTGATCCTGACCCTAAGCCCTGACCTAACCTTAGCCTAACCCGTACCCTAAACCTGTACCTTACCCTAACCCATGCTCTACCCGTATCCTACCTGTACCCCAATTCTAACCCATACCCTAACACCCACTCTAACACAGAACCCTAACACCCTGAGACCAAAACCATAAACCTTAACCAATAAGCAAAACCATAACCATAACCAAACCATAAAATATAGTCATTAACCATACCCATAAATAACTCATTAACCATAAAACTTAAACCATAACAGCAACCATAAACCATACACAGCCCCAACCCTCACACCAGCCCCAGCCCTAATGCTAACCCTCCAAACCACTTACACCAAGCCAAGTCTAATCAGATTATACAACTACATCTTGAAAAAGAAAACTGGGGAATTCTCTGGTGGCCCAGTGGTTAGGACTCTGTGCTTTCACTGCCAAGGGCTCGGGTTCGATCCCTGACTGGGGAACTAAGATCCCACAAGCCATGGGACGTGGCCAAAATAAATAAATAAGTAAAATGAAATAAAACCACTATTTTAAAAAAGATTTTAAAAATAAAGGAAAAAAACAAGAAAACTACCCCAGTACAACTTATAAATAGGAATGTAAAAATCTATCACACAATAATAGCAACATGAAACCAACAGAACTTTAAATGGATAATGCCATAAGCAAGTATCTCTACACCAGGAATTTCAGGTTGCTCAACATATGAAAAGTAAGCAATGTATTCAACCACAATAATGGTGTGAAGTAAAAACACATAATCATATCAATTAATGCAAAACATCTACAATGAAAATCCAGTGTTATTTCATGAAAAACACTCAAGAAAGCAGGAATAAAAGGAAATTTGTTCAATATGGAAAAGAGTAGTACAAAAAGCCACAGCAAACATCATGCTCAACGTTAAAGACTGAAAGATTTACTCCTGAAATCAGGAACAGGGCCAGGAAGCTGGCCTTCATCACCGTTACTCAATAGTGTACTGGAAGTTCTACCCAGAATCTTGAGGAAAGAAAGAAAAGGCATCCATGGGTGAATGGAAAAATTAAAACCGTGTCTCTTCACAGAACATAGGTCACATCATCTTATATATAAAACTACCTATAATCAGCAAAGAAATTATTTGAGCTAATCAACTAATTAATAAGCAGTGTTACAGAACAAAACATCAATTCATGAAAATCTATCTTATATGCATACGCTGGCAAAAAATAATCTGAAAAAGAATTTATGAGAACAATTCCATTTTTAATAATGTCAACATCAATATTTAGGAGTATGTTTAATCAAGGTACAAGACTTGTTTTTATGTATGTAAAGTTGTATGTTTGAAATTACTGGAAAGTCAATTACTTTTCAAAACATCATGTCTGTCAACAGCATGCCAGAAAAGCAGAGAAAACATCAAACTTCCATATAGAAGCCAAGCCTTACCCAGATCCAGTTCACCCAAAGTCCACATGTCATTTAGAGGCACCGTGGGAAGGTTATATTAGGAGCCGCCGTGTTCCGTGTTGTGGACGACCTGGATATGGTAGAAACAGTGGGATTTTTGAATTCCAATTTTCCACTTCATTCCACAAAAAAACTATTAGAACTAATAAATCAATTCAGTAAAGTTGCAAAATCAATACACAGAAATCAGTTGCCTTTCTAAACACTAATAATGAACCATCAGAAAGAGAAAGAAAGCAACCCTATTTACAACTGCATCAAAAAGAACAAAATACCTGGGAATAAAGTCAACCAAGGAGGTGAAAGACCTGCACACTGAAAACTTGAAGACATTGATGAAGACATTGAAAGACACACCAATAAATGGAAAGATATCCTGTTCTCATGGAATGGAACAATTAATATTGTTAAAATATCCATGCTACCCGAAGCAGTGGACACAGGGAATGCAATCCCTCCCAAAATTCCACGGTATTTCCCCCCAAAATAGAGCAAATCCTCCTAATATCTGTGGGGAACCACAAAGGACCCCAAATAGCCAAAGAAACCCTGAAAAAAGAGAACGGGCTGGAGGCATCTCCCTCCCTGACGTCACACTCTGCTGAGAAGCTACAGTCACCAAAACAGTGTGGAACTGGCTCAAAACGGGCGCAGGGACCAGAGGAACAGGACAGAGAGACCAGAATTCAACCCACACGGACGGGGTCGGTGAATTTATGACACAGGGACCAAGGGCACACCAAGGAGCACGACACTCCCCACGATAAATGGTGCTGGGAAAACTGGACGCCCCATAACTCACGCTGGCTACCCTGCACACAAACCTGACCCAAACAGCCAGCTTTCCACGCCAAGCCCTCCCTCGCTCACACGAAGACGGACCCCCTCAACGGTCAGTCGCCCACAGGAAGCTTCTCCCCACTTTTCCTCACCGTCTCTTCACCTTTTCCTCAGGCATCACCTGGGTCCTCAGGAAACCTAGTTCCCCAGTCAGCGTGGACGCAGCCCCATTTTGTCCTGAAGCCGAAACCCCAGCGAGTCCTAAGGAGACGGAGACCGAGCTCCTCTCAGCAGAGACGCTGAGCCGGGCGTCCTACCCGAAGGCCCCCGCCCCCGCCCCCGCGCCTGAGGCGGCTCAACTCCTCTCAGCTGCCCTCACAATGGAGTTCCATGGAACGAGCATGCGCTGTGGGTCAGAGAGGCGAACTCGGCGCCACCCTGTGGTCAGTGCAGGAAGTGCAGGCCGCGCCTCCCTCACAGGTCACTGGGGGCAGCGTGCCCTACTGACAGGACTGCTGAATCCATTAAACTGGAAATTCAAACGAAAATGGAGTCTCTATCCCAAAAGTTTTCTAAAAGTAGTTAAGGAACAATTAATTGGAAACCATTTGGAAGGAAGTGAATGTAGATGCAAACTTTACAACTTATACCAAATTCACTCAAAGTTATTCAGAGGCAAATTTTATTTTAGTTTATAATTTATGTTTGGCTGCGTTGGGTCTTCGTTGCTGCATGTGGGCTTTCTCTAGTTGCGTCGAGCGGGGCTACTCTTCGTTGCGGTGCACGGGCTTCTCATTGCGGTGGCTTCTCTTGTGAGCGAGCACGGGCTCTAGGCGCGCAGGCTTCAGTAGTTGTGCCGCGCAGGCTTGGTTGCTCTGCGGCATGTGGGATCTTCCCGGACCAGGGCTCGAGCCCGTGTCCCCTGCATTGGCAGGCGGACTCTTAACCACTGCGTCACCAGGGAAGTCCCCACAGACAAACTTTAAATACAAAACTATTCAAGGGGCTCCCCTGGTGGCGCAGTGGTTGAGAATCTGCCTGCTAATGCAGGGGACACGGGTTCGAGCCCTGGTCTGGGAAGATCCCACATGCCGCGGAGCAACCAGGCCCGTGAGCCACAACTCCTGAACCTGCGCGTCTGGAGCCTGTGCTCCGCAACAAGACAGGCCGCGATAGTGAGAGGCCCGCGCACCGCGATGAAGAGTGGCCCCCGCTTGCCACAACTAGAGAAAGCCTTCGCACAGAAACGAAGACCCAACACAGCCAAAAATAAATAAATTTAATCAATTAAAAAGAAAAGCTGTCTCTCAAATTTAACTTCCAGAATATATTCAGGAAAAACGCATACGCCCTTTTTGGCCAACCAAAGAAGCGGGCAATGCAAATCAACACTACAAAGAGGTATCACTTCGAGTCAGAAAAAAGGACCATCCTCACAAAGGGTAAAAACCAGATATGCAGGACAAGGAGAGGAGAAAAGGGAGCCTCGTTACGCTGAAGGGGGGAATGTAAATTGCCAACGGCCACTCTGGAGAAGTGTGCTGTGTTTCCTAAAACATCTAAAAAACAGAGCTACAAAGCATAGGGCGCTTCCACTCATGGGCCTATATGTTGGAAAATCCAAAAATCCACCGGACGCAGGCACCCCGTTTACTGCTGCTATGTTTACAACAGCCTCGACTTGGGTACAACTTCATAGTCCTTGGAAGGAAAAAATGGTGAAAGAAAATTTGATACTTAGGCACAACGGAATATTACTCAGCCCTGAAATCAATGAAATGAGGCCAGTTGCAGCAACTCAGGGGGACTTATGTATGGTCATTGAGAGTGAAATCAGTTAGACAGCAAGAGAAACTTATCATATCACTTATAAAGGGAATCTAAAAATCGCCAACCGTGAACTGAATTACAAACAGAACACCATCACACATTTACAAAACACGCTTACGGCTGCTTAAGGGGAAAAGTGTGGTGCGGTGATGCATAAACCAGGAGGTTGAAATTGGCACAGATACCGTTCCATACGCCAATAATGTAATCGCCAAGACATACTCATGGTTCAAGGAACTGGACTCAGCACACTCTATTCACAGAAAAAACATATACCTGACTACTAGAAACTAGAATTTATTGATGTCTCTCTGTAAGTGACTCAAGTGGATGTACAGCACCAAGAAACACAACATTGCAAATCAGCTCCAGCCCATTATAAAAATTAATTATAAAAAGAGAAAGACAGTGAGAGAGAGAGGAATTCTTACAAAATTCAATCAGGGGCTGTGAGGCAACTGGACTGACCACATCTACACTCACAGCTGAATGGGACGTAAGGCTGGACACCCTAACCCTAAACCCTAACCCTAACCCAACCCTAACCCTACCTTAACCCTAACCCTAACCCAACACTAACCCTAACCCTGAACCTAAACCCTAACCCTAACCCCTAACCCTAACCCAACCCTAAGCCTAACCCTAACCCCTAGCCCTAGCCCTAGCCCTAACCCTGACCCTAACCCCTAACCCTTAACCCCTAACCCCTAACCCTAACCAAGTTCACAAGTAAACTTCTCGCCCACCTGGAGAGAGTGATTTCATTTGAAAGAGTAAAGACACAATCAGCTCAGTAATTGGCCACGGGGGCTGGAGGGGCCAAGGCTAACCTGAGCTGGAGGAACGTGGGTGCCTGCCTGGATGCTCAGAGGCCAAGGGCTGTTCTGAGACCTGCTTGGACACCCGTGCAGATGGAACAAAGGATCCGCCCAGTCCCAAGAGGGCCCCACCGGCCCTCACGAACGCAACACCAGACTTCCCAGGTGGCGCAGTGGTTAAGAATCCACCTGCCAATGCAGGAGACACGGGTTTGAGCCCTGGTCAGGGAAGATCCCACATGCTGTGGAGCAACTAAGCCCGTGCACCACAACTACTGAGCCTGCGCTCTAGAACCCGCGAGCCCCAACTGCTGAAGCCCACGCGCTTAGAGCCTGTGCTCTGCAACAAGAGAAGCCACCGCAATGAGAAGCCCCCACTCGCCGCAACTAGAGAAAGCCTCCGGGCAGCAATGCAGACCCAACACAGCCCAAAATTCATTAATTAATTAATTAATTAAGAAAAAAAAAAAAGGCAGCACCTGGGGGCTGGCAGACTGATGCACCAAGTCTTACATCACGTCTACTTAGTATCCTGCATGTCAGGGCCATGCTGGACCTGGGGCTGCCCAGACAGAGTGGGGCCTGCATCACCCTTCCCAGGAGGGAGGGTGGAGGGAAACCCTGCATGACCTCTGAGGCCCTAAGAACCCTTGACTAAGGCTGAGCTCAATTTGAAACAGTGGGTGACCAGAGCAGACATTTCATTCATCTATCAATGAGAATCCAGCACTGGAGGAGCAGAAAACAATGGCCTCGCTCAACCTTGACGCTAATCCCGACATGGACCCTAACCCTAAACTCTGATCCTGACCCTAAGCCCTGACCTAACCTTAGCCTAACCCGTACCCTAAACCTGTACCTTACCCTAACCCATGCTCTACCCGTATCCTACCTGTACCCCAATTCTAACCCATACCCTAACACCCACTCTAACACAGAACCCTAACACCCTGAGACCAAAACCATAAACCTTCACCAATAAGCAAAACCATAACCATAACCAAACCATAAAATATAGTCATTAACCATACCCATAAATAACTCATTAACCATAAAACTTAAACCATAACAGCAACCATAAACCATACACAGCCCCAACCCTCACACCAGCCCCAGCCCTAATGCTAACCCTCCAAACCACTTACACCAAGCCAAGTCTAATCAGATTATACAACTACATCTTGAAAAAGAAAACTGGGGAATTCTCTGGTGGCCCAGTGGTTAGGACTCTGTGCTTTCACTGCCAAGGGCTCGGGTTCGATCCCTGACTGGGGAACTAAGATCCCACAAGCCATGGGACGTGGCCAAAATAAATAGATAATTAAAATGAAATAAAACCACTATTTTAAAAAAGATTTTAAAAATAAAGGAAAAAAACAAGAAAACTACCCCAGTACAACTTATAAATAGGAATGTAAAAATCTATCACACAATAATAGCAACATGAAACCAACAGAACTTTAAATGGATAATGCCATAAGCAAGTATCTCTACACCAGGAATTTCAGGTTGCTCAACATATGAAAAGTAAGCAATGTATTCAACCACAACAATGGTGTGAAGTAAAAACACATAATCATATCAATTAATGCAAAACATCTACAATGAAAATCCAGTGTTATTTCATGAAAAACACTCAAGAAAGCAGGAATAAAAGGAAATTTGTTCAATATGGAAAAGAGTAGTACAAAAAGCCACAGCAAACATCATGCTCAACGTTAAAGACTGAAAGATTTACTCCTGAAATCAGGAACAGGGCCAGGAAGCTGGCCTTCATCACCGTTACTCAATAGTGTACTGGAAGTTCTACCCAGAATCTTGAGGAAAGAAAGAAAAGGCATCCATGGGTGAATGGAAAAATTAAAACCGTGTCTCTTCACAGAACATAGGTCACATCATCTTATATATAAAACTACCTATAATCAGCAAAGAAATTATTTGAGCTAATCAACTAATTAATAAGCAGTGTTACAGAACAAAACATCAATTCATGAAAATCTATCTTATATGCATACGCTGGCAAAAAATAATCTGAAAAAGAATTTATGAGAACAATTCCATTTTTAATAATGTCAACATCAATATTTAGGAGTATGTTTAATCAAGGTACAAGACTTGTTTTTATGTATGTAAAGTTGTATGTTTGAAATTACTGGAAAGTCAATTACTTTTCAAAACATCATGTCTGTCAACAGCATGCCAGAAGAGCAGAGAAAACATCAAACTTCCATATAGAAGCCAAGCCTTACCCAGATCCAGTTCACCCAAAGTCCACATGTCATTTAGAGGCACTGTGGGAAGGTTATATTAGGAGCCGCCGTGTTCCGTGTTGTGGACGACCTGGATATGGTAGAAACAGTGGGATTTTTGAATTCCAATTTTCCACTTCATTCCACAAAAAAACTATTAGAACTAATAAATCAATTCAGTAAAGTTGCAAAATCAATACACAGAAATCAGTTGCCTTTCTAAACACTAATAATGAACCATCAGAAAGAGAAAGAAAGCAACCCTATTTACAACTGCATCAAAAAGAACAAAATACCTGGGAATAAAGTCAACCAAGGAGGTGAAAGACCTGCACACTGAAAACTTGAAGACATTGATGAAGACATTGAAAGACACACCAATAAATGGAAAGATATCCTGTTCTCATGGAATGGAACAATTAATATTGTTAAAATATCCATGCTACCCGAAGCAGTGGACACAGGGAATGCAATCCCTCCCAAAATTCCACGGTATTTCCCCCCAAAATAGAGCAAATCCTCCTAATATCTGTGGGGAACCACAAAGGACCCCAAATAGCCAAAGAAACCCTGAAAAAAGAGAACGGGCTGGAGGCATCTCCCTCCCTGACGTCACACTCTGCTCAGAAGCTACAGTCACCAAAACAGTGTGGAACTGGCTCAAAACGGGCGCAGGGACCAGAGGAACAGGACAGAGAGACCAGAATTCAACCCACACGGACGGGGTCGGTGAATTTATGACACAGGGACCAAGGGCACACCAAGGAGCACGACACTCCCCACGATAAATGGTGCTGGGAAAACTGGACGCCCCATAACTCACGCTGGCTACCCTGCACACAAACCTGACCCAAACACCCAGCTTTCCACGCCAAGCCCTCCCTCGCTCACACGAAGACGGACCCCCTCAACGGTCAGTCGCCCACAGGAAGCTTCTCCCCACTTTTCCTCACCGTCTCTTCACCTTTTCCTCAGGCATCACCTGGGTCCTCAGGAAACCTAGTTCCCCAGTCAGCGTGGACGCAGCCCCATTTTGTCCTGAAGCCGAAACCCCAGCGAGTCCTAAGGAGACGGAGACCGAGCTCCTCTCAGCAGAGACGCTGAGCCGGGCGTCCTACCCGAAGGCCCCCGCCCCCGCCCCCGCCCCCGCCCCCGCGCCTGAGGCGGCTCAACTCCTCTCAGCTGCCCTCACAATGGAGTTCCATGGAACGAGCATGCGCTGTGGGTCAGAGAGGCGAACTCGGCGCCACCCTGTGGTCAGTGCAGGAAGTGCAGGCCGCGCCTCCCTCACAGGTCACTGGGGGCAGCGTGCCCTACTGACAGGACTGCTGAATCCATTAAACTGGAAATTCAAACGAAAATGGAGTCTCTATCCCAAAAGTTTTCTAAAAGTAGTTAAGGAACAATTAATTGGAAACCATTTGGAAGGAAGTGAATGTAGATGCAAACTTTACAACTTATACCAAATTCACTCAAAGTTATTCAGAGGCAAATTTTATTTTAGTTTATAATTTATGTTTGGCTGCGTTGGGTCTTCGTTGCTGCATGTGGGCTTTCTCTAGTTGCGTCGAGCGGGGCTACTCTTCGTTGCGGTGCACGGGCTTCTCATTGCGGTGGCTTCTCTTGTGAGCGAGCACGGGCTCTAGGCGCGCAGGCTTCAGTAGTTGTGCCGCGCAGGCTTGGTTGCTCTGCGGCATGTGGGATCTTCCCGGACCAGGGCTCGAGCCCGTGTCCCCTGCATTGGCAGGCGGACTCTTAACCACTGCGTCACCAGGGAAGTCCCCACAGACAAACTTTAAATACAAAACTATTCAAGGGGCTCCCCTGGTGGCGCAGTGGTTGAGAATCTGCCTGCTAATGCAGGGGACACGGGTTCGAGCCCTGGTCTGGGAAGATCCCACATGCCGCGGAGCAACCAGGCCCGTGAGCCACAACTCCTGAACCTGCGCGTCTGGAGCCTGTGCTCCGCAACAAGACAGGCCGCGATAGTGAGAGGCCCGCGCACCGCGATGAAGAGTGGCCCCCGCTTGCCACAACTAGAGAAAGCCTTCGCACAGAAACGAAGACCCAACACAGCCAAAAATA
Organism: Balaenoptera ricei; assembly: GCF_028023285.1. NCBI lineage: Eukaryota > Metazoa > Chordata > Mammalia > Artiodactyla > Balaenopteridae > Balaenoptera > Balaenoptera ricei. The sequence goes on from NW_026777548.1 coordinate 201,286, forward strand.
AATAAATTATTTAATCAATTAAAAAGAAAAGCTGTCTCTCAAATTTAACTTCCAGAATATATTCAGGAAAAACGCATACGCCCTTTTTGGCCAACCAAAGAAGCGGGCAATGCAAATCAACACTACAAAGAGGTATCACTTCGAGTCAGAAAAAAGGACCATCCTCACAAAGGGTAAAAACCAGATATGCAGGACAAGGAGAGGAGAAAAGGGAGCCTCGTTACGCTGAAGGGGGGAATGTAAATTGCCAACGGCCACTCTGGAGAAGTGTGCTGTGTTTCCTAAAACATCTAAAAAACAGAGCTACAAAGCATAGGGCGCTTCCACTCATGGGCCTATATGTTGGAAAATCCAAAAATCCACCGGACGCAGGCACCCCGTTTACTGCTGCTATGTTTACAACAGCCTCGACTTGGGTACAACTTCATAGTCCTTGGAAGGAAAAAATGGTGAAAGAAAATTTGATACTTAAGCACAACGGAATATTACTCAGCCCTGAAATCAATGAAATGAGGCCAGTTGCAGCAACTCAGGGGGACTTATGTATGGTCATTGAGAGTGAAATCAGTTAGACAGCAAGAGAAACTTATCATATCACTTATAAAGGGAATCTAAAAATCGCCAACCGTGAACTGAATTACAAACAGAACACCATCACACATTTACAAAACACACTTACGGCTGCTTAAGGGGAAAAGTGTGGTGCGGTGATGCATAAACCAGGAGGTTGAAATTGGCACAGATACCGTTCCATACGCCAATAATGTAATCGCCAAGACATACTCATGGTTCAAGGAACTGGACTCAGCACACTCTATTCACAGAAAAAACATATATCTGACTACTAGAAACTAGAATTTATTGATGTCTCTCTGTAAGTGACTCAAGTGGATGTACAGCACCAAGAAACACAACATTGCAAATCAGCTCCAGCCCATTATAAAAATTAATTATAAAAAGAGAAAGACAGTGAGAGAGAGAGGAATTCTTACAAAATTCAATCAGGGGCTGTGAGGCAACTGGACTGACCACATCTACACTCACAGCTGAATGGGACGTAAGGCTGGACACCCTAACCCTAAACCCTAACCCTAACCCAACCCTAACCCTACCTTAACCCTAACCCTAACCCAACACTAACCCTAACCCTAAACCTAAACCCTAACCCTAACCCCTAACCCTAACCCAACCCTAAGCCTAACCCTAACCCCTAGCCCTAGCCCTAGCCCTAACCCTGACCCTAACCCCTAACCCTTAACCCCTAACCCCTAACCCTAACCAAGTTCACAAGTAAACTTCTCGCCCACCTGGAGAGAGTGATTTCATTTGAAAGAGTAAAGACACAATCAGCTCAGTAATTGGCCACGGGGGCTGGAGGGGCCAAGGTTAACCTGAGCTGGAGGAACGTGGGTGCCTGCCTGGATGCTCAGAGGCCAAGGGCTGTTCTGAGACCTGCTTGGACACCCGTGCAGATGGAACAAAGGATCCGCCCAGTCCCAAGAGGGCCCCACCGGCCCTCACGAACGCAACACCAGACTTCCCAGGTGGCGCAGTGGTTAAGAATCCACCTGCCAATGCAGGAGACACGGGTTTGAGCCCTGGTCAGGGAAGATCCCACATGCTGTGGAGCAACTAAGCCCGTGCACCACAACTACTGAGCCTGCGCTCTAGAACCCGCGAGCCCCAACTGCTGAAGCCCACGCGCTTAGAGCCTGTGCTCTGCAACAAGAGAAGCCACCGCAATGAGAAGCCCCCACTCGCCGCAACTAGAGAAAGCCTCCGGGCAGCAATGCAGACCCAACACAGCCCAAAATTCATTAATTAATTAATTAATTAAGAAAAAAAAAAAAAGGCAGCACCTGGGGGCTGGCAGACTGATGCACCAAGTCTTACATCACGTCTACTTAGTATCCTGCATGTCAGGGCCATGCTGGACCTGGGGCTGCCCAGACAGAGTGGGGCCTGCATCACCCTTCCCAGGAGGGAGGGTGGAGGGAAACCCTGCATGACCTCTGAGGCCCTAAGAACCCTTGACTAAGGCTGAGCTCAATTTGAAACAGTGGGTGACCAGAGCGGACATTTCATTCATCTATCAATGAGAATCCAGCACTGGAGGAGCAGAAAACAATGGCCTCGCTCAACCTTGACGCTAATCCCGACATGGACCCTAACCCTAAACTCTGATCCTGACCCTAAGCCCTGACCTAACCTTAGCCTAACCCGTACCCTAAACCTGTACCTTACCCTAACCCATGCTCTACCCGTATCCTACCTGTACCCCAATTCTAACCCATACCCTAACACCCACTCTAACACAGAACCCTAACACCCTGAGACCAAAACCATAAACCTTCACCAATAAGCAAAACCATAACCATAACCAAACCATAAAATATAGTCATTAACCATACCCATAAATAACTCATTAACCATAAAACTTAAACCATAACAGCAACCATAAACCATACACAGCCCCAACCCTCACACCAGCCCCAGCCCTAATGCTAACCCTCCAAACCACTTACACCAAGCCAAGTCTAATCAGATTATACAACTACATCTTGAAAAAGAAAACTGGGGAATTCTCTGGTGGCCCAGTGGTTAGGACTCTGTGCTTTCACTGCCAAGGGCTCGGGTTCGATCCCTGACTGGGGAACTAAGATCCCACAAGCCATGGGACGTGGCCAAAATAAATAAATAAGTAAAATGAAATAAAACCACTATTTTAAAAAAGATTTTAAAAATAAAGGAAAAAAACAAGAAAACTACCCCAGTACAACTTATAAATAGGAATGTAAAAATCTATCACACAATAATAGCAACATGAAACCAACAGAACTTTAAATGGATAATGCCATAAGCAAGTATCTCTACACCAGGAATTTCAGGTTGCTCAACATATGAAAAGTAAGCAATGTATTCAACCACAATAATGGTGTGAAGTAAAAACACATAATCATATCAATTAATGCAAAACATCTACAATGAAAATCCAGTGTTATTTCATGAAAAACACTCAAGAAAGCAGGAATAAAAGGAAATTTGTTCAATATGGAAAAGAGTAGTACAAAAAGCCACAGCAAACATCATGCTCAACGTTAAAGACTGAAAGATTTACTCCTGAAATCAGGAACAGGGCCAGGAAGCTGGCCTTCATCACCGTTACTCAATAGTGTACTGGAAGTTCTACCCAGAATCTTGAGGAAAGAAAGAAAAGGCATCCATGGGTGAATGGAAAAATTAAAACCGTGTCTCTTCACAGAACATAGGTCACATCATCTTATATATAAAACTACCTATAATCAGCAAAGAAATTATTTGAGCTAATCAACTAATTAATAAGCAGTGTTACAGAACAAAACATCAATTCATGAAAATCTATCTTATATGCATACGCTGGCAAAAAATAATCTGAAAAAGAATTTATGAGAACAATTCCATTTTTAATAATGTCAACATCAATATTTAGGAGTATGTTTAATCAAGGTACAAGACTTGTTTTTATGTATGTAAAGTTGTATGTTTGAAATTACTGGAAAGTCAATTACTTTTCAAAACATCATGTCTGTCAACAGCATGCCAGAAAAGCAGAGAAAACATCAAACTTCCATATAGAAGCCAAGCCTTACCCAGATCCAGTTCACCCAAAGTCCACATGTCATTTAGAGGCACCGTGGGAAGGTTATATTAGGAGCCGCCGTGTTCCGTGTTGTGGACGACCTGGATATGGTAGAAACAGTGGGATTTTTGAATTCCAATTTTCCACTTCATTCCACAAAAAAACTATTAGAACTAATAAATCAATTCAGTAAAGTTGCAAAATCAATACACAGAAATCAGTTGCCTTTCTAAACACTAATAATGAACCATCAGAAAGAGAAAGAAAGCAACCCTATTTACAACTGCATCAAAAAGAACAAAATACCTGGGAATAAAGTCAACCAAGGAGGTGAAAGACCTGCACACTGAAAACTTGAAGACATTGATGAAGACATTGAAAGACACACCAATAAATGGAAAGATATCCTGTTCTCATGGAATGGAACAATTAATATTGTTAAAATATCCATGCTACCCGAAGCAGTGGACACAGGGAATGCAATCCCTCCCAAAATTCCATGGTATTTCCCCCCAAAATAGAGCAAATCCTCCTAATATCTGTGGGGAACCACAAAGGACCCCAAATAGCCAAAGAAACCCTGAAAAAAGAGAACGGGCTGGAGGCATCTCCCTCCCTGACGTCACACTCTGCTCAGAAGCTACAGTCACCAAAACAGTGTGGAACTGGCTCAAAACGGGCGCAGGGACCAGAGGAACAGGACAGAGAGACCAGAATTCAACCCACACGGACGGGGTCGGTGAATTTATGACACAGGGACCAAGGGCACACCAAGGAGCACGACACTCCCCACGATAAATGGTGCTGGGAAAACTGGACGCCCCATAACTCACGCTGGCTACCCTGCACACAAACCTGACCAAACACCCAGCTTTCCACGCCAAGCCCTCCCTCGCTCACACGAAGACGGACCCCCTCAACGGTCAGTCGCCCACAGGAAGCTTCTCCCCACTTTTCCTCACCGTCTCTTCACCTTTTCCTCAGGCATCACCTGGGTCCTCAGGAAACCTAGTTCCCCAGTCAGCGTGGACGCAGCCCCATTTTGTCCTGAAGCCGAAACCCCAGCGAGTCCTGAGGAGACGGAGACCGAGCTCCTCTCAGCAGAGACGCTGAGCCGGGCGTCCTACCCGAAGGCCCCCGCCCCCGCCCCCGCCCCCGCGCCTGAGGCGGCTCAACTCCTCTCAGCTGCCCTCACAATCGAGTTCCATGGAAGGAGCATGCGCTGTGGGTCAGAGAGGCGAACTCGGCGCCACCCTGTGGTCAGTGCAGAAAGTGCAGGCCGCGCCTCCCTCACAGGTCACTGGAGGCAGCGTGCCCTACTGACAGGACTGCTGAATCCATTAAACTGGAAATTCAAACGAAAATGGAGTCTCTATCCCAAAAGTTTTCTAAAAGTAGTTAAGGAACAATTAATTGGAAACCATTTGGAAGGAAGTGAATGTAGATGCAAACTTTACAACTTATACCAAATTCACTCAAAGTTATTCAGAGGCAAATTTTATTTTAGTTTATAATTTATGTTTGGCTGCGTTGGGTCTTCGTTGCTGCATGTGGGCTTTCTCTAGTTGCGTCGAGCGGGGCTACTCTTCGTTGCGGTGCACGGGCTTCTCATTGCGGTGGCTTCTCTTGTGAGCGAGCACGGGCTCTAGGCGCGCAGGCTTCAGTAGTTGTGCCGCGCAGGCTTGGTTGCTCTGCGGCATGTGGGATCTTCCCGGACCAGGGCTCGAGCCCGTGTCCCCTGCATTGGCAGGCGGACTCTTAACCACTGCGTCACCAGGGAAGTCCCCACAGACAAACTTTAAATACAAAACTATTCAAGGGGCTCCCCTGGTGGCGCAGTGGTTGAGAATCTGCCTGCTAATGCAGGGGACACGGGTTCGAGCCCTGGTCTGGGAAGATCCCACATGCCGCGGAGCAACCAGGCCCGTGAGCCACAACTCCTGAACCTGCGCGTCTGGAGCCTGTGCTCCGCAACAAGACAGGCCGCGATAGTGAGAGGCCCGCGCACCGCCATGAAGAGTGGCCCCCGCTTGCCACAACTAGAGAAAGCCTTCGCACAGAAACGAAGACCCAACACAGCCAAAAATAAATAAATTATTTAATCAATTAAAAAGAAAAGCTGTCTCTCAAATTTAACTTCCAGAATATATTCAGGAAAAACGCATACGCCCTTTTTGGCCAACCAAAGAAGCGGGCAATGCAAATCAACACTACAAAGAGGTATCACTTCGAGTCAGAAAAAAGGACCATCCTCACAAAGGGTAAAAACCAGATATGCAGGACAAGGAGAGGAGAAAAGGGAGCCTCGTTACGCTGAAGGGGGGAATGTAAATTGCCAACGGCCACTCTGGAGAAGTGTGCTGTGTTTCCTAAAACATCTAAAAAACAGAGCTACAAAGCATAGGGCGCTTCCACTCATGGGCCTATATGTTGGAAAATCCAAAAATCCACCGGACGCAGGCACCCCGTTTACTGCTGCTATGTTTACAACAGCCTCGACTTGGGTACAACTTCATAGTCCTTGGAAGGAAAAAATGGTGAAAGAAAATTTGATACTTAAGCACAACGGAATATTACTCAGCCCTGAAATCAATGAAATGAGGCCAGTTGCAGCAACTCAGGGGGACTTATGTATGGTCATTGAGAGTGAAATCAGTTAGACAGCAAGAGAAACTTATCATATCACTTATAAAGGGAATCTAAAAATCGCCAACCGTGAACTGAATTACAAACAGAACACCATCACACATTTACAAAACACACTTACGGCTGCTTAAGGGGAAAAGTGTGGTGCGGTGATGCATAAACCAGGAGGTTGAAATTGGCACAGATACCGTTCCATACGCCAATAATGTAATCGCCAAGACATACTCATGGTTCAAGGAACTGGACTCAGCACACTCTATTCACAGAAAAAACATATACCTGACTACTAGAAACTAGAAAAGAATTTATTGATGTCTCTCTGTAAGTGACTCAAGTGGATGTACAGCACCAAGAAACACAACATTGCAAATCAGCTCCAGCCCATTATAAAAATTAATTATAAAAAGAGAAAGACAGTGAGAGAGAGAGGAATTCTTACAAAATTCAATCAGGGGCTGTGAGGCAACTGGACTGACCACATCTACACTCACAGCTGAATGGGACGTAAGGCTGGACACCCTAACCCTAAACCCTAACCCTAACCCAACCCTAACCCTACCTTAACCCTAACCCTAACCCAACACTAACCCTAACCCTGAACCTAAACCCTAACCCTAACCCCTAACCCTAACCCAACCCTAAGCCTAACCCTAACCCCTAGCCCTAGCCCTAGCCCTAACCCTGACCCTAACCCCTAACCCTTAACCCCTAACCCCTAACCCTAACCAAGTTCACAAGTAAACTTCTCGCCCACCTGGAGAGAGTGATTTCATTTGAAAGAGTAAAGACACAATCAGCTCAGTAATTGGCCACGGGGGCTGGAGGGGCCAAGGTTAACCTGAGCTGGAGGAACGTGGGTGCCTGCCTGGATGCTCAGAGGCCAAGGGCTGTTCTGAGACCTGCTTGGACACCCGTGCAGATGGAACAAAGGATCCGCCCAGTCCCAAGAGGGCCCCACCGGCCCTCACGAACGCAACACCAGACTTCCCAGGTGGCGCAGTGGTTAAGAATCCACCTGCCAATGCAGGAGACACGGGTTTGAGCCCTGGTCAGGGAAGATCCCACATGCTGTGGAGCAACTAAGCCCGTGCACCACAACTACTGAGCCTGCGCTCTAGAACCCGCGAGCCCCAACTGCTGAAGCCCACGCGCTTAGAGCCTGTGCTCTGCAACAAGAGAAGCCACCGCAATGAGAAGCCCCCACTCGCCGCAACTAGAGAAAGCCTCCGGGCAGCAATGCAGACCCAACACAGCCCAAAATTCATTAATTAATTAATTAATTAAGAAAAAAAAAAAAAGGCAGCACCTGGGGGCTGGCAGACTGATGCACCAAGTCTTACATCACGTCTACTTAGTATCCTGCATGTCAGGGCCATGCTGGACCTGGGGCTGCCCAGACAGAGTGGGGCCTGCATCACCCTTCCCAGGAGGGAGGGTGGAGGGAAACCCTGCATGACCTCTGAGGCCCTAAGAACCCTTGACTAAGGCTGAGCTCAATTTGAAACAGTGGGTGACCAGAGCAGACATTTCATTCATCTATCAATGAGAATCCAGCACTGGAGGAGCAGAAAACAATGGCCTCGCTCAACCTTGACGCTAATCCCGACATGGACCCTAACCCTAAACTCTGATCCTGACCCTAAGCCCTGACCTAACCTTAGCCTAACCCGTACCCTAAACCTGTACCTTACCCTAACCCATGCTCTACCCGTATCCTACCTGTACCCCAATTCTAACCCATACCCTAACACCCACTCTAACACAGAACCCTAACACCCTGAGACCAAAACCATAAACCTTCACCAATAAGCAAAACCATAACCATAACCAAACCATAAAATATAGTCATTAACCATACCCATAAATAACTCATTAACCATAAAACTTAAACCATAACAGCAACCATAAACCATACACAGCCCCAACCCTCACACCAGCCCCAGCCCTAATGCTAACCCTCCAAACCACTTACACCAAGCCAAGTCTAATCAGATTATACAACTACATCTTGAAAAAGAAAACTGGGGAATTCTCTGGTGGCCCAGTGGTTAGGACTCTGTGCTTTCACTGCCAAGGGCTCGGGTTCGATCCCTGACTGGGGAACTAAGATCCCACAAGCCATGGGACGTGGCCAAAATAAATAAATAAGTAAAATGAAATAAAACCACTATTTTAAAAAAGATTTTAAAAATAAAGGAAAAAAACAAGAAAACTACCCCAGTACAACTTATAAATAGGAATGTAAAAATCTATCACACAATAATAGCAACATGAAACCAACAGAACTTTAAATGGATAATGCCATAAGCAAGTATCTCTACACCAGGAATTTCAGGTTGCTCAACATATGAAAAGTAAGCAATGTATTCAACCACAATAATGGTGTGAAGTAAAAACACATAATCATATCAATTAATGCAAAACATCTACAATGAAAATCCAGTGTTATTTCATGAAAAACACTCAAGAAAGCAGGAATAAAAGGAAATTTGTTCAATATGGAAAAGAGTAGTACAAAAAGCCACAGCAAACATCATGCTCAACGTTAAAGACTGAAAGATTTACTCCTGAAATCAGGAACAGGGCCAGGAAGCTGGCCTTCATCACCGTTACTCAATAGTGTACTGGAAGTTCTACCCAGAATCTTGAGGAAAGAAAGAAAAGGCATCCATGGGTGAATGGAAAAATTAAAACCGTGTCTCTTCACAGAACATAGGTCACATCATCTTATATATAAAACTACCTATAATCAGCAAAGAAATTATTTGAGCTAATCAACTAATTAATAAGCAGTGTTACAGAACAAAACATCAATTCATGAAAATCTATCTTATATGCATACGCTGGCAAAAAATAATCTGAAAAAGAATTTATGAGAACAATTCCATTTTTAATAATGTCAACATCAATATTTAGGAGTATGTTTAATCAAGGTACAAGACTTGTTTTTATGTATGTAAAGTTGTATGTTTGAAATTACTGGAAAGTCAATTACTTTTCAAAACATCATGTCTGTCAACAGCATGCCAGAAAAGCAGAGAAAACATCAAACTTCCATATAGAAGCCAAGCCTTACCCAGATCCAGTTCACCCAAAGTCCACATGTCATTTAGAGGCACCGTGGGAAGGTTATATTAGGAGCCGCCGTGTTCCGTGTTGTGGACGACCTGGATATGGTAGAAACAGTGGGATTTTTGAATTCCAATTTTCCACTTCATTCCACAAAAAAACTATTAGAACTAATAAATCAATTCAGTAAAGTTGCAAAATCAATACACAGAAATCAGTTGCCTTTCTAAACACTAATAATGAACCATCAGAAAGAGAAAGAAAGCAACCCTATTTACAACTGCATCAAAAAGAACAAAATACCTGGGAATAAAGTCAACCAAGGAGGTGAAAGACCTGCACACTGAAAACTTGAAGACATTGATGAAGACATTGAAAGACACACCAATAAATGGAAAGATATCCTGTTCTCATGGAATGGAACAATTAATATTGTTAAAATATCCATGCTACCCGAAGCAGTGGACACAGGGAATGCAATCCCTCCCAAAATTCCATGGTATTTCCCCCCAAAATAGAGCAAATCCTCCTAATATCTGTGGGGAACCACAAAGGACCCCAAATAGCCAAAGAAACCCTGAAAAAAGAGAACGGGCTGGAGGCATCTCCCTCCCTGACGTCACACTCTGCTCAGAAGCTACAGTCACCAAAACAGTGTGGAACTGGCTCAAAACGGGCGCAGGGACCAGAGGAACAGGACAGAGAGACCAGAATTCAACCCACACGGACGGGGTCGGTGAATTTATGACACAGGGACCAAGGGCACACCAAGGAGCACGACACTCCCCACGATAAATGGTGCTGGGAAAACTGGACGCCCCATAACTCACGCTGGCTACCCTGCACACAAACCTGACCAAACACCCAGCTTTCCACGCCAAGCCCTCCCTCGCTCACACGAAGACGGACCCCCTCAACGGTCAGTCGCCCACAGGAAGCTTCTCCCCACTTTTCCTCACCGTCTCTTCACCTTTTCCTCAGGCATCACCTGGGTCCTCAGGAAACCTAGTTCCCCAGTCAGCGTGGACGCAGCCCCATTTTGTCCTGAAGCCGAAACCCCAGCGAGTCCTGAGGAGACGGAGACCGAGCTCCTCTCAGCAGAGACGCTGAGCCGGGCGTCCTACCCGAAGGCCCCCGCCCCCGCCCCCGCCCCCGCGCCTGAGGCGGCTCAACTCCTCTCAGCTGCCCTCACAATCGAGTTCCATGGAAGGAGCATGCGCTGTGGGTCAGAGAGGCGAACTCGGCGCCACCCTGTGGTCAGTGCAGAAAGTGCAGGCCGCGCCTCCCTCACAGGTCACTGGAGGCAGCGTGCCCTACTGACAGGACTGCTGAATCCATTAAACTGGAAATTCAAACGAAAATGGAGTCTCTATCCCAAAAGTTTTCTAAAAGTAGTTAAGGAACAATTAATTGGAAACCATTTGGAAGGAAGTGAATGTAGATGCAAACTTTACAACTTATACCAAATTCACTCAAAGTTATTCAGAGGCAAATTTTATTTTAGTTTATAATTTATGTTTGGCTGCGTTGGGTCTTCGTTGCTGCATGTGGGCTTTCTCTAGTTGCGTCGAGCGGGGCTACTCTTCGTTGCGGTGCACGGGCTTCTCATTGCGGTGGCTTCTCTTGTGAGCGAGCACGGGCTCTAGGCGCGCAGGCTTCAGTAGTTGTGCCGCGCAGGCTTGGTTGCTCTGCGGCATGTGGGATCTTCCCGGACCAGGGCTCGAGCCCGTGTCCCCTGCATTGGCAGGCGGACTCTTAACCACTGCGTCACCAGGGAAGTCCCCACAGACAAACTTTAAATACAAAACTATTCAAGGGGCTCCCCTGGTGGCGCAGTGGTTGAGAATCTGCCTGCTAATGCAGGGGACACGGGTTCGAGCCCTGGTCTGGGAAGATCCCACATGCCGCGGAGCAACCAGGCCCGTGAGCCACAACTCCTGAACCTGCGCGTCTGGAGCCTGTGCTCCGCAACAAGACAGGCCGCGATAGTGAGAGGCCCGCGCACCGCCATGAAGAGTGGCCCCCGCTTGCCACAACTAGAGAAAGCCTTCGCACAGAAACGAAGACCCAACACAGCCAAAAATAAATAAATTATTTAATCAATTAAAAAGAAAAGCTGTCTCTCAAATTTAACTTCCAGAATATATTCAGGAAAAACGCATACGCCCTTTTTGGCCAACCAAAGAAGCGGGCAATGCAAATCAACACTACAAAGAGGTATCACTTCGAGTCAGAAAAAAGGACCATCCTCACAAAGGGTAAAAACCAGATATGCAGGACAAGGAGAGGAGAAAAGGGAGCCTCGGTACGCTGAAGGGGGGAATGTAAATTGCCAACGGCCACTCTGGAGAAGTGTGCTGTGTTTCCTAAAACATCTAAAAAACAGAGCTACAAAGCATAGGGCGCTTCCACTCATGGGCCTATATGTTGGAAAATCCAAAAATCCACCGGACGCAGGCACCCCGTTTACTGCTGCTATGTTTACAACAGCCTCGACTTGGGTACAACTTCATAGTCCTTGGAAGGAAAAAATGGTGAAAGAAAATTTGATACTTAAGCACAACGGAATATTACTCAGCCCTGAAATCAATGAAATGAGGCCAGTTGCAGCAACTCAGGGGGACTTATGTATGGTCAGTGAGAGTGAAATCAGTTAGACAGCAAGAGAAACTTATCATATCACTTATAAAGGGAATCTAAAAATCGCCAACCGTGAACTGAATTACAAACAGAACACCATCACACATTTACAAAACACACTTACGGCTGCTTAAGGGGAAAAGTGTGGTGCGGTGATGCATAAACCAGGAGGTTGAAATTGGCACAGATACCGTTCCATACGCCAATAATGTAATCGCCAAGACATACTCATGGTTCAAGGAACTGGACTCAGCACACTCTATTCACAGAAAAAACATATACCTGACTACTAGAAACTAGAAAAGAATTTATTGATGTCTCTCTGTAAGTGACTCAAGTGGATGTACAGCACCAAGAAACACAACATTGCAAATCAGCTCCAGCCCATTATAAAAATTAATTATAAAAAGAGAAAGACAGTGAGAGAGAGAGGAATTCTTACAAAATTCAATCAGGGGCTGTGAGGCAACTGGACTGACCACATCTACACTCACAGCTGAATGGGACGTAAGGCTGGACACCCTAACCCTAAACCCTAACCCTAACCCAACCCTAACCCTACCTTAACCCTAACCCTAACCCAACACTAACCCTAACCCTGAACCTAAACCCTAACCCTAACCCCTAACCCTAACCCAACCCTAAGCCTAACCCTAACCCCTAGCCCTAGCCCTAGCCCTAACCCTGACCCTAACCCCTAACCCTTAACCCCTAACCCCTAACCCTAACCAAGTTCACAAGTAAACTTCTCGCCCACCTGGAGAGAGTGATTTCATTTGAAAGAGTAAAGACACAATCAGCTCAGTAATTGGCCACGGGGGCTGGAGGGGCCAAGGCTAACCTGAGCTGGAGGAACGTGGGTGCCTGCCTGGATGCTCAGAGGCCAAGGGCTGTTCTGAGACCTGCTTGGACACCCGTGCAGATGGAACAAAGGATCCGCCCAGTCCCAAGAGGGCCCCACCGGCCCTCACGAACGCAACACCAGACTTCCCAGGTGGCGCAGTGGTTAAGAATCCACCTGCCAATGCAGGAGACACGGGTTTGAGCCCTGGTCAGGGAAGATCCCACATGCTGTGGAGCAACTAAGCCCGTGCACCACAACTACTGAGCCTGCGCTCTAGAACCCGCGAGCCCCAACTGCTGAAGCCCACGCGCTTAGAGCCTGTGCTCTGCAACAAGAGAAGCCACCGCAATGAGAAGCCCCCACTCGCCGCAACTAGAGAAAGCCTCCGGGCAGCAATGCAGACCCAACACAGCCCAAAATTCATTAATTAATTAATTAATTAAGAAAAAAAAAAAGGCAGCACCTGGGGGCTGGCAGACTGATGCACCAAGTCTTACATCACGTCTACTTAGTATCCTGCATGTCAGGGCCATGCTGGACCTGGGGCTGCCCAGACAGAGTGGGGCCTGCATCACCCTTCCCAGGAGGGAGGGTGGAGGGAAACCCTGCATGACCTCTGAGGCCCTAAGAACCCTTGACTAAGGCTGAGCTCAATTTGAAACAGTGGGTGACCAGAGCGGACATTTCATTCATCTATCAATGAGAATCCAGCACTGGAGGAGCAGAAAACAATGGCCTCGCTCAACCTTGACGCTAATCCTGACATGGACCCTAACCCTAAACTCTGATCCTGACCCTAAGCCCTGACCTAACCTTAGCCTAACCCGTACCCTAAACCTGTACCTTACCCTAACCCATGCTCTACCCGTATCCTACCTGTACCCCAATTCTAACCCATACCCTAACACCCACTCTAACACAGAACCCTAACACCCTGAGACCAAAACCATAAACCTTAACCAATAAGCAAAACCATAACCATAACCAAACCATAAAATATAGTCATTAACCATACCCATAAATAACTCATTAACCATAAAACTTAAACCATAACAGCAACCATAAACCATACACAGCCCCAACCCTCACACCAGCCCCAGCCCTAATGCTAACCCTCCAAACCACTTACACCAAGCCAAGTCTAATCAGATTATACAACTACATCTTGAAAAAGAAAACTGGGGAATTCTCTGGTGGCCCAGTGGTTAGGACTCTGTGCTTTCACTGCCAAGGGCTCGGGTTCGATCCCTGACTGGGGAACTAAGATCCCACAAGCCATGGGACGTGGCCAAAATAAATAAATAATTAAAATGAAATAAAACCACTATTTTAAAAAAGATTTTAAAAATAAAGGAAAAAAACAAGAAAACTACCCCAGTACAACTTATAAATAGGAATGTAAAAATCTATCACACAATAATAGCAACATGAAACCAACAGAACTTTAAATGGATAATGCCATAAGCAAGTATCTCTACACCAGGAATTTCAGGTTGCTCAACATATGAAAAGTAAGCAATGTATTCAACCACAATAATGGTGTGAAGTAAAAACACATAATCATATCAATTAATGCAAAACATCTACAATGAAAATCCAGTGTTATTTCATGAAAAACACTCAAGAAAGCAGGAATAAAAGGAAATTTGTTCAATATGGAAAAGAGTAGTACAAAAAGCCACAGCAAACATCATGCTCAACGTTAAAGACTGAAAGATTTACTCCTGAAATCAGGAACAGGGCCAGGAAGCTGGCCTTCATCACCGTTACTCAATAGTGTACTGGAAGTTCTACCCAGAATCTTGAGGAAAGAAAGAAAAGGCATCCATGGGTGAATGGAAAAATTAAAACCGTGTCTCTTCACAGAACATAGGTCACATCATCTTATATATAAAACTACCTATAATCAGCAAAGAAATTATTTGAGCTAATCAACTAATTAATAAGCAGTGTTACAGAACAAAACATCAATTCATGAAAATCTATCTTATATGCATACGCTGGCAAAAAATAATCTGAAAAAGAATTTATGAGAACAATTCCATTTTTAATAATGTCAACATCAATATTTAGGAGTATGTTTAATCAAGGTACAAGACTTGTTTTTATGTATGTAAAGTTGTATGTTTGAAATTACTGGAAAGTCAATTACTTTTCAAAACATCATGTCTGTCAACAGCATGCCAGAAGAGCAGAGAAAACATCAAACTTCCATATAGAAGCCAAGCCTTACCCAGATCCAGTTCACCCAAAGTCCACATGTCATTCAGAGGCACCGTGGGAAGGTTATATTAGGAGCCGCCGTGTTCCGTGTTGTGGACGACCTGGATATGGTAGAAACAGTGGGATTTTTGAATTCCAATTTTCCACTTCATTCCACAAAAAAACTATTAGAACTAATAAATCAATTCAGTAAAGTTGCAAAATCAATACACAGAAATCAGTTGCCTTTCTAAACACTAATAATGAACCATCAGAAAGAGAAAGAAAGCAACCCTATTTACAACTGCATCAAAAAGAACAAAATACCTGGGAATAAAGTCAACCAAGGAGGTGAAAGACCTGCACACTGAAAACTTGAAGACATTGATGAAGACATTGAAAGACACACCAATAAATGGAAAGATATCCTGTTCTCATGGAATGGAACAATTAATATTGTTAAAATATCCATGCTACCCGAAGCAGTGGACACAGGGAATGCAATCCCTCCCAAAATTCCACGGTATTTCCCCCCAAAATAGAGCAAATCCTCCTAATATCTGTGGGGAACCACAAAGGACCCCAAATAGCCAAAGAAACCCTGAAAAAAGAGAACGGGCTGGAGGCATCTCCCTCCCTGACGTCACACTCTGCTCAGAAGCTACAGTCACCAAAACAGTGTGGAACTGGCTCAAAACGGGCGCAGGGACCAGAGGAACAGGACAGAGAGACCAGAATTCAACCCACACGGACGGGGTCGGTGAATTTATGACACAGGGACCAAGGGCACACCAAGGAGCACGACACTCCCCACGATAAATGGTGCTGGGAAAACTGGACGCCCCATAACTCACGCTGGCTACCCTGCACACAAACCTGACCCAAACAGCCAGCTTTCCACGCCAAGCCCTCCCTCGCTCACACGAAGACGGACCCCCTCAACGGTCAGTCGCCCACAGGAAGCTTCTCCCCACTTTTCCTCACCGTCTCTTCACCTTTTCCTCAGGCATCACCTGGGTCCTCAGGAAACCTAGTTCCCCAGTCAGCGTGGACGCAGCCCCATTTTGTCCTGAAGCCGAAACCCCAGCGAGTCCTGAGGAGACGGAGACCGAGCTCCTCTCAGCAGAGACGCTGAGCCGGGCGTCCTACCCGAAGGCCCCCGCCCCCGCCCCCGCCCCCGCGCCTGAGGCGGCTCAACTCCTCTCAGCTGCCCTCACAATGGAGTTCCATGGAACGAGCATGCGCTGTGGGTCAGAGAGGCGAACTCGGCGCCACCCTGTGGTCAGTGCAGGAAGTGCAGGCCGCGCCTCCCTCACAGGTCACTGGGGGCAGCGTGCCCTACTGACAGGACTGCTGAATCCATTCAACTGGAAATTCAAACGAAAATGGAGTCTCTATCCCAAAAGTTTTCTAAAAGTAGTTAAGGAACAATTAATTGGAAACCATTTGGAAGGAAGTGAATGTAGATGCAAACTTTACAACTTATACCAAATTCACTCAAAGTTTTTCAGAGGCAAATTTTATTTTAGTTTATAATTTATGTTTGGCTGCGTTGGGTCTTCGTTGCTGCATGTGGGCTTCCTCTAGTTGCGTCGAGCGGGGCTACTCTTCGTTGCGGTGCACGGGCTTCTCATTGCGGTGGCTTCTCTTGTGGGCGAGCACGGGCTCTAGGCGCGCAGGCTTCAGTAGTTGTGCCGCGCAGGCTTGGTTGCTCTGCGGCATGTGGGATCTTCCCGGACCAGGGCTCGAGCCCGTGTCCCCTGCATTGGCAGGCGGACTCTTAACCACTGCGTCACCAGGGAAGTCCCCACAGACAAATTTTAAATACAAAACTATTCAAGGAGCTTCCCTGGTGGCGCAGTGGTTGAGAATCTGCCTGCTAATGCAGGGGACATGGGTTCGAGCCCTGGTCTGGGAAGATCCCACATGCCGCGGAGCAACTAGGCCCGTGAACCACAACTCCTGAGCCTGCGCGTCTGGAGCCTGTGCTCCGCAACAAGACAGGCCGCGATAGTGAGAGGCCCGCGCACCGCCATGAAGAGTGGCCCCCGCTTGCCACAACTAGAGAAAGCCTTCGCACAGAAACGAAGACCCAACACAGCCAAAAATAAATAAATTATTTAATCAATTAAAAAGAAAAGCTGTCTCTCAAATTTAACTTCCAGAATATATTCAGGAAAAACGCATACGCCCTTTTTGGCCAACCAAAGAAGCGGGCAATGCAAATCAACACTACAAAGAGGTATCACTTCGAGTCAGAAAAAAGGACCATCCTCACAAAGGGTAAAAACCAGATATGCAGGACAAGGAGAGGAGAAAAGGGAGCCTCGGTACGCTGAAGGGGGGAATGTAAATTGCCAACGGCCACTCTGGAGAAGTGTGCTGTGTTTCCTAAAACATCTAAAAAACAGAGCTACAAAGCATAGGGCGCTTCCACTCATGGGCCTATATGTTGGAAAATCCAAAAATCCACCGGACGCAGGCACCCCGTTTACTGCTGCTATGTTTACAACAGCCTCGACTTGGGTACAACTTCATAGTCCTTGGAAGGAAAAAATGGTGAAAGAAAATTTGATACTTAAGCACAACGGAATATTACTCAGCCCTGAAATCAATGAAATGAGGCCAGTTGCAGCAACTCAGGGGGACTTATGTATGGTCAGTGAGAGTGAAATCAGTTAGACAGCAAGAGAAACTTATCATATCACTTATAAAGGGAATCTAAAAATCGCCAACCGTGAACTGAATTACAAACAGAACACCATCACACATTTACAAAACACACTTACGGCTGCTTAAGGGGAAAAGTGTGGTGCGGTGATGCATAAACCAGGAGGTTGAAATTGGCACAGATACCGTTCCATACGCCAATAATGTAATCGCCAAGACATACTCATGGTTCAAGGAACTGGACTCAGCACACTCTATTCACAGAAAAAACATATACCTGACTACTAGAAACTAGAAAAGAATTTATTGATGTCTCTCTGTAAGTGACTCAAGTGGATGTACAGCACCAAGAAACACAACATTGCAAATCAGCTCCAGCCCATTATAAAAATTAATTATAAAAAGAGAAAGACAGTGAGAGAGAGAGGAATTCTTACAAAATTCAATCAGGGGCTGTGAGGCAACTGGACTGACCACATCTACACTCACAGCTGAATGGGACGTAAGGCTGGACACCCTAACCCTAAACCCTAACCCTAACCCAACCCTAACCCTACCTTAACCCTAACCCTAACCCAACACTAACCCTAACCCTGAACCTAAACCCTAACCCTAACCCCTAACCCTAACCCAACCCTAAGCCTAACCCTAACCCCTAGCCCTAGCCCTAGCCCTAACCCTGACCCTAACCCCTAACCCTTAACCCCTAACCCCTAACCCTAACCAAGTTCACAAGTAAACTTCTCGCCCACCTGGAGAGAGTGATTTCATTTGAAAGAGTAAAGACACAATCAGCTCAGTAATTGGCCACGGGGGCTGGAGGGGCCAAGGCTAACCTGAGCTGGAGGAACGTGGGTGCCTGCCTGGATGCTCAGAGGCCAAGGGCTGTTCTGAGACCTGCTTGGACACCCGTGCAGATGGAACAAAGGATCCGCCCAGTCCCAAGAGGGCCCCACCGGCCCTCACGAACGCAACACCAGACTTCCCAGGTGGCGCAGTGGTTAAGAATCCACCTGCCAATGCAGGAGACACGGGTTTGAGCCCTGGTCAGGGAAGATCCCACATGCTGTGGAGCAACTAAGCCCGTGCACCACAACTACTGAGCCTGCGCTCTAGAACCCGCGAGCCCCAACTGCTGAAGCCCACGCGCTTAGAGCCTGTGCTCTGCAACAAGAGAAGCCACCGCAATGAGAAGCCCCCACTCGCCGCAACTAGAGAAAGCCTCCGGGCAGCAATGCAGACCCAACACAGCCCAAAATTCATTAATTAATTAATTAATTAAGAAAAAAAAAAAAAGGCAGCACCTGGGGGCTGGCAGACTGATGCACCAAGTCTTACATCACGTCTACTTAGTATCCTGCATGTCAGGGCCATGCTGGACCTGGGGCTGCCCAGACAGAGTGGGGCCTGCATCACCCTTCCCAGGAGGGAGGGTGGAGGGAAACCCTGCATGACCTCTGAGGCCCTAAGAACCCTTGACTAAGGCTGAGCTCAATTTGAAACAGTGGGTGACCAGAGCGGACATTTCATTCATCTATCAATGAGAATCCAGCACTGGAGGAGCAGAAAACAATGGCCTCGCTCAACCTTGACGCTAATCCTGACATGGACCCTAACCCTAAACTCTGATCCTGACCCTAAGCCCTGACCTAACCTTAGCCTAACCCGTACCCTAAACCTGTACCTTACCCTAACCCATGCTCTACCCGTATCCTACCTGTACCCCAATTCTAACCCATACCCTAACACCCACTCTAACACAGAACCCTAACACCCTGAGACCAAAACCATAAACCTTCACCAATAAGCAAAACCATAACCATAACCAAACCATAAAATATAGTCATTAACCATACCCATAAATAACTCATTAACCATAAAACTTAAACCATAACAGCAACCATAAACCATACACAGCCCCAACCCTCACACCAGCCCCAGCCCTAATGCTAACCCTCCAAACCACTTACACCAAGCCAAGTCTAATCAGATTATACAACTACATCTTGAAAAAGAAAACTGGGGAATTCTCTGGTGGCCCAGTGGTTAGGACTCTGTGCTTTCACTGCCAAGGGCTCGGGTTCGATCCCTGACTGGGGAACTAAGATCCCACAAGCCATGGGACGTGGCCAAAATAAATAAATAAGTAAAATGAAATAAAACCACTATTTTAAAAAAGATTTTAAAAATAAAGGAAAAAAACAAGAAAACTACCCCAGTACAACTTATAAATAGGAATGTAAAAATCTATCACACAATAATAGCAACATGAAACCAACAGAACTTTAAATGGATAATGCCATAAGCAAGTATCTCTACACCAGGAATTTCAGGTTGCTCAACATATGAAAAGTAAGCAATGTATTCAACCACAATAATGGTGTGAAGTAAAAACACATAATCATATCAATTAATGCAAAACATCTACAATGAAAATCCAGTGTTATTTCATGAAAAACACTCAAGAAAGCAGGAATAAAAGGAAATTTGTTCAATATGGAAAAGAGTAGTACAAAAAGCCACAGCAAACATCATGCTCAACGTTAAAGACTGAAAGATTTACTCCTGAAATCAGGAACAGGGCCAGGAAGCTGGCCTTCATCACCGTTACTCAATAGTGTACTGGAAGTTCTACCCAGAATCTTGAGGAAAGAAAGAAAAGGCATCCATGGGTGAATGGAAAAATTAAAACCGTGTCTCTTCACAGAACATAGGTCACATCATCTTATATATAAAACTACCTATAATCAGCAAAGAAATTATTTGAGCTAATCAACTAATTAATAAGCAGTGTTACAGAACAAAACATCAATTCATGAAAATCTATCTTATATGCATACGCTGGCAAAAAATAATCTGAAAAAGAATTTATGAGAACAATTCCATTTTTAATAATGTCAACATCAATATTTAGGAGTATGTTTAATCAAGGTACAAGACTTGTTTTTATGTATGTAAAGTTGTATGTTTGAAATTACTGGAAAGTCAATTACTTTTCAAAACATCATGTCTGTCAACAGCATGCCAGAAAAGCAGAGAAAACATCAAACTTCCATATAGAAGCCAAGCCCTACCCAGATCCAGTTCACCCAAAGTCCACATGTCATTTAGAGGCACTGTGGGAAGGTTATATTAGGAGCCGCCGTGTTCCGTGTTGTGGACGACCTGGATATGGTAGAAACAGTGGGATTTTTGAATTCCAATTTTCCACTTCATTCCACAAAAAAACTATTAGAACTAATAAATCAATTCAGTAAAGTTGCAAAATCAATACACAGAAATCAGTTGCCTTTCTAAACACTAATAATGAACCATCAGAAAGAGAAAGAAAGCAACCCTATTTACAACTGCATCAAAAAGAACAAAATACCTGGGAATAAAGTCAACCAAGGAGGTGAAAGACCTGCACACTGAAAACTTGAAGACATTGATGAAGACATTGAAAGACACACCAATAAATGGAAAGATATCCTGTTCTCATGAAATGGAACAATTAATATTGTTAAAATATCCATGCTACCCGAAGCAGTGGACACAGGGAATGCAATCCCTCCCAAAATTCCACGGTATTTCCCCCCAAAATAGAGCAAATCCTCCTAATATCTGTGGGGAACCACAAAGGACCCCAAATAGCCAAAGAAACCCTGAAAAAAGAGAACGGGCTGGAGGCATCTCCCTCCCTGACGTCACACTCTGCTGAGAAGCTACAGTCACCAAAACAGTGTGGAACTGGCTCAAAACGGGCGCAGGGACCAGAGGAACAGGACAGAGAGACCAGAATTCAACCCACACGGACGGGGTCGGTGAATTTATGACACAGGGACCAAGGGCACACCAAGGAGCACGACACTCCCCACGATAAATGGTGCTGGGAAAACTGGACGCCCCATAACTCACGCTGGCTACCCTGCACACAAACCTGACCCAAACAGCCAGCTTTCCACGCCAAGCCCTCCCTCGCTCACACGAAGACGGACCCCCTCAACGGTCAGTCGCCCACAGGAAGCTTCTCCCCACTTTTCCTCACCGTCTCTTCACCTTTTCCTCAGGCATCACCTGGGTCCTCAGGAAACCTAGTTCCCCAGTCAGCGTGGACGCAGCCCCATTTTGTCCTGAAGCCGAAACCCCAGCGAGTCCTAAGGAGACGGAGACCGAGCTCCTCTCAGCAGAGACGCTGAGCCGGGCGTCCTACCCGAAGGCCCCCGCCCCCGCCCCCGCGCCTGAGGCGGCTCAACTCCTCTCAGCTGCCCTCACAATGGAGTTCCATGGAAGGAGCATGCGCTGTGGGTCAGAGAGGCGAACTCGGCGCCACCCTGTGGTCAGTGCAGGAAGTGCAGGCCGCGCCTCCCTCACAGGTCACTGGGGGCAGCGTGCCCTACTGACAGGACTGCTGAATCCATTAAACTGGAAATTCAAACGAAAATGGAGTCTCTATCCCAAAAGTTTTCTAAAAGTAGTTAAGGAACAATTAATTGGAAACCATTTGGAAGGAAGTGAATGTAGATGCAAACTTTACAACTTATACCAAATTCACTCAAAGTTATTCAGAGGCAAATTTTATTTTAGTTTATAATTTATGTTTGGCTGCGTTGGGTCTTCGTTGCTGCATGTGGGCTTTCTCTAGTTGCGTCGAGCGGGGCTACTCTTCGTTGCGGTGCACGGGCTTCTCATTGCGGTGGCTTCTCTTGTGAGCGAGCACGGGCTCTAGGCGCGCAGGCTTCAGTAGTTGTGCCGCGCAGGCTTGGTTGCTCTGCGGCATGTGGGATCTTCCCGGACCAGGGCTCGAGCCCGTGTCCCCTGCATTGGCAGGCGGACTCTTAACCACTGCGTCACCAGGGAAGTCCCCACAGACAAACTTTAAATACAAAACTATTCAAGGGGCTCCCCTGGTGGCGCAGTGGTTGAGAATCTGCCTGCTAATGCAGGGGACACGGGTTCGAGCCCTGGTCTGGGAAGATCCCACATGCCGCGGAGCAACCAGGCCCGTGAGCCACAACTCCTGAACCTGCGCGTCTGGAGCCTGTGCTCCGCAACAAGACAGGCCGCGATAGTGAGAGGCCCGCGCACCGCCATGAAGAGTGGCCCCCGCTTGCCACAACTAGAGAAAGCCTTCGCACAGAAACGAAGACCCAACACAGCCAAAAATAAATAAATTATTTAATCAATTAAAAAGAAAAGCTGTCTCTCAAATTTAACTTCCAGAATATATTCAGGAAAAACGCATATGCCCTTTTTGGCCAACCAAAGAAGCGGGCAATGCAAATCAACACTACAAAGAGGTATCACTTCGAATCAGAAAAAAGGACCATCCTCACAAAGGGTAAAAACCAGATATGCAGGACAAGGAGAGGAGAAAAGGGAGCCTCGGTACGCTGAAGGGGGGAATGTAAATTGCCAACGGCCACTCTGGAGAAGTGTGCTGTGTTTCCTAAAACATCTAAAAAACAGAGCTACAAAGCATAGGGCGCTTCCACTCATGGGCCTATATGTTGGAAAATCCAAAAATCCACCGGACGCAGGCACCCCGTTTACTGCTGCTATGTTTACAACAGCCTCGACTTGGGTACAACTTCATAGTCCTTGGAAGGAAAAAATGGTGAAAGAAAATTTGATACTTAAGCACAACGGAATATTACTCAGCCCTGAAATCAATGAAATGAGGCCAGTTGCAGCAACTCAGGGGGACTTATGTATGGTCATTGAGAGTGAAATCAGTTAGACAGCAAGAGAAACTTATCATATCACTTATAAAGGGAATCTAAAAATCGCCAACCGTGAACTGAATTACAAACAGAACACCATCACACATTTACAAAACACACTTACGGCTGCTTAAGGGGAAAAGTGTGGTGCGGTGATGCATAAACCAGGAGGTTGAAATTGGCACAGATACCGTTCCATACGCCAATAATGTAATCGCCAAGACATACTCATGGTTCAAGGAACTGGACTCAGCACACTCTATTCACAGAAAAAACATATACCTGACTACTAGAAACTAGAAAAGAATTTATTGATGGCTCTCTGTAAGTGACTCAAGTGGATGTACAGCACCAAGAAACACAACATTGCAAATCAGCTCCAGCCCATTATAAAAATTAATTATAAAAAGAGAAAGACAGTGAGAGAGAGAGGAATTCTTACAAAATTCAATCAGGGGCTGTGAGGCAACTGGACTGACCACATCTACACTCACAGCTGAATGGGACGTAAGGCTGGACACCCTAACCCTAAACCCTAACCCTAACCCAACCCTAACCCTACCTTAACCCTAACCCTAACCCAACACTAACCCTAACCCTAAACCTAAACCCTAACCCTAACCCCTAACCCTAACCCAACCCTAAGCCTAACCCTAACCCCTAGCCCTAGCCCTAGCCCTAACCCTGACCCTAACCCCTAACCCTTAACCCCTAACCCCTAACCCTAACCAAGTTCACAAGTAAACTTCTCGCCCACCTGGAGAGAGTGATTTCATTTGAAAGAGTAAAGACACAATCAGCTCAGTAATTGGCCACGGGGGCTGGAGGGGCCAAGGTTAACCTGAGCTGGAGGAACGTGGGTGCCTGCCTGGATGCTCAGAGGCCAAGGGCTGTTCTGAGACCTGCTTGGACACCCGTGCAGATGGAACAAAGGATCCGCCCAGTCCCAAGAGGGCCCCACCGGCCCTCACGAACGCAACACCAGACTTCCCAGGTGGCGCAGTGGTTAAGAATCCACCTGCCAATGCAGGAGACACGGGTTTGAGCCCTGGTCAGGGAAGATCCCACATGCTGTGGAGCAACTAAGCCCGTGCACCACAACTACTGAGCCTGCGCTCTAGAACCCGCGAGCCCCAACTGCTGAAGCCCACGCGCTTAGAGCCTGTGCTCTGCAACAAGAGAAGCCACCGCAATGAGAAGCCCCCACTCGCCGCAACTAGAGAAAGCCTCCGGGCAGCAATGCAGACCCAACACAGCCCAAAATTCATTAATTAATTAATTAATTAAGAAAAAAAAAAAAAGGCAGCACCTGGGGGCTGGCAGACTGATGCACCAAGTCTTACATCACGTCTACTTAGTATCCTGCATGTCAGGGCCATGCTGGACCTGGGGCTGCCCAGACAGAGTGGGGCCTGCATCACCCTTCCCAGGAGGGAGGGTGGAGGGAAACCCTGCATGACCTCTGAGGCCCTAAGAACCCTTGACTAAGGCTGAGCTCAATTTGAAACAGTGGGTGACCAGAGCAGACATTTCATTCATCTATCAATGAGAATCCAGCACTGGAGGAGCAGAAAACAATGGCCTCGCTCAACCTTGACGCTAATCCTGACATGGACCCTAACCCTAAACTCTGATCCTGACCCTAAGCCCTGACCTAACCTTAGCCTAACCCGTACCCTAAACCTGTACCTTACCCTAACCCATGCTCTACCCGTATCCTACCTGTACCCCAATTCTAACCCATACCCTAACACCCACTCTAACACAGAACCCTAACACCCTGAGACCAAAACCATAAACCTTAACCAATAAGCAAAACCATAACCATAACCAAACCATAAAATATAGTCATTAACCATACCCATAAATAACTCATTAACCATAAAACTTAAACCATAACAGCAACCATAAACCATACACAGCCCCAACCCTCACACCAGCCCCAGCCCTAATGCTAACCCTCCAAACCACTTACACCAAGCCAAGTCTAATCAGATTATACAACTACATCTTGAAAAAGAAAACTGGGGAATTCTCTGGTGGCCCAGTGGTTAGGACTCTGTGCTTTCACTGCCAAGGGCTCGGGTTCGATCCCTGACTGGGGAACTAAGATCCCACAAGCCATGGGACGTGGCCAAAATAAATAAATAATTAAAATGAAATAAAACCACTATTTTAAAAAAGATTTTAAAAATAAAGGAAAAAAACAAGAAAACTACCCCAGTACAACTTATAAATAGGAATGTAAAAATCTATCACACAATAATAGCAACATGAAACCAACAGAACTTTAAATGGATAATGCCATAAGCAAGTATCTCTACACCAGGAATTTCAGGTTGCTCAACATATGAAAAGTAAGCAATGTATTCAACCACAATAATGGTGTGAAGTAAAAACACATAATCATATCAATTAATGCAAAACATCTACAATGAAAATCCAGTGTTATTTCATGAAAAACACTCAAGAAAGCAGGAATAAAAGGAAATTTGTTCAATATGGAAAAGAGTAGTACAAAAAGCCACAGCAAACATCATGCTCAACGTTAAAGACTGAAAGATTTACTCCTGAAATCAGGAACAGGGCCAGGAAGCTGGCCTTCATCACCGTTACTCAATAGTGTACTGGAAGTTCTACCCAGAATCTTGAGGAAAGAAAGAAAAGGCATCCATGGGTGAATGGAAAAATTAAAACCGTGTCTCTTCACAGAACATAGGTCACATCATCTTATATATAAAACTACCTATAATCAGCAAAGAAATTATTTGAGCTAATCAACTAATTAATAAGCAGTGTTACAGAACAAAACATCAATTCATGAAAATCTATCTTATATGCATACGCTGGCAAAAAATAATCTGAAAAAGAATTTATGAGAACAATTCCATTTTTAATAATGTCAACATCAATATTTAGGAGTATGTTTAATCAAGGTACAAGACTTGTTTTTATGTATGTAAAGTTGTATGTTTGAAATTACTGGAAAGTCAATTACTTTTCAAAACATCATGTCTGTCAACAGCATGCCAGAAAAGCAGAGAAAACATCAAACTTCCATATAGAAGCCAAGCCTTACCGAGATCCAGTTCACCCAAAGTCCACATGTCATTCA
The DNA here is from genome assembly GCF_028023285.1 of Balaenoptera ricei. NCBI lineage: Eukaryota > Metazoa > Chordata > Mammalia > Artiodactyla > Balaenopteridae > Balaenoptera > Balaenoptera ricei. The sequence continues at coordinate 227,793 of NW_026777548.1, forward strand.
GAGGCACCGTGGGAAGGTTATATTAGGAGCCGCCGTGTTCCGTGTTGTGGACGACCTGGATATGGTAGAAACAGTGGGATTTTTGAATTCCAATTTTCCACTTCATTCCACAAAAAAACTATTAGAACTAATAAATCAATTCAGTAAAGTTGCAAAATCAATACACAGAAATCAGTTGCCTTTCTAAACACTAATAATGAACCATCAGAAAGAGAAAGAAAGCAACCCTATTTACAACTGCATCAAAAAGAACAAAATACCTGGGAATAAAGTCAACCAAGGAGGTGAAAGACCTGCACACTGAAAACTTGAAGACATTGATGAAGACATTGAAAGACACACCAATAAATGGAAAGATATCCTGTTCTCATGGAATGGAACAATTAATATTGTTAAAATATCCATGCTACCCGAAGCAGTGGACACAGGGAATGCAATCCCTCCCAAAATTCCATGGTATTTCCCCCCAAAATAGAGCAAATCCTCCTAATATCTGTGGGGAACCACAAAGGA